>NW_025360640.1:0-3098 GCF_016433145.1 Gracilinanus agilis
AGGAGTCTTGTATGCATCGGTTAGGAGAGATCGAGCAGCTGCTCCTTACTCTGCCGCCATCTTAACCGGAAGTGGCCTATAGTGAAATTTTTAGGCAGGTTTAGCAACTTTGAAAAAAGAATCAAACATAAATGTCATTTGATATGCTCTTTACCCTAAAGAGCTGCTCTCCTAAGCATTTAGTTCCCAGTAAAAATGTGTTTTGTTGATCAATACATAAAGACAAAAAAAATGTTCCTACTCGGAGAGGTAGAATTATTCTATTTGGAAAGAATCTTTGTAATTGAAAATATGTTTCAAAGTGGTAATGGGCCAGGTTTTGGGAAGGAAGACAGACTACCAGTAGTGATATAATAAATAGGACCCCAGCAAAAGCAGACTAGATGTCTTCAGTTGTAATTTATTGGCACTGAAAAACTTTTCCTACACCAATAAGTGTTAAAATATCATGAAGAAAAGCAGCAATGACTCCTGTCAATAGAATATATTTCTTTCAGACAAGTATACTTATCTTCATTAAACATGATCAAACATTTTCATCAATCTTATTCAATATTTTATGAGGATACATGTTAGGAAAGGGTTAGGAGGTCTAGACTTGTGGTTTTATTAATGTAGAGAACAACTCAAATGGAAAATTTCTCCACTTACATAGGTAATCAGTTTCTTTTTAATTTCGTAGCTGGGAGAGTTGCTTGGGATATTGAAGAATGTTGAGGAGCATTAGATTGCCCTCCTTGAGGGTAGGGACTATCTTTTGACTACTTTTGTATCCCCAATGCTAAGTAAAGTGCCTCACACATAGTAGGCACTGAATACATTTTATTGATTAATTGACTGAGTAAATGATTAAATGAAATGTTCATTATCACAGAATGTCAAACCTTAAACTTATATATGGATTTAATTTTTGTGATCATTTTAATGAGGTGAATTTTTTGGTAAAAATTCCTTTTAAATCATTACCTGATCAATATCTATTAACAACTTTCCCATTCTGTAAGGTCCAGCCCAAATTTCAATACTTCCATGAATTTTTTTCCTGATGTTTCTAGTAAGGATTAATCTCTTCTTCTTCTAAACTCCAAGAGCTTTATATGCTTCTCTTAAGACATGCTATATTGCTCTTTTACAGATACATCTTACTTTCTTACTAGATTATAATTCCCTTGAAACAAAGGGACCTTGTCATGCTCAACTCTATATCCCTCATAGTGTCTATTGAGCACACAGTCTTGAACATTAACTGAATAGATGGATAAATTCCTTGTCATGGCCACTTTTCTTATAAATATATCAATTTCTTCAAAAGCTCAAGCAAATCCATAATTCTTTGTTAACAGATCTCATAATGTACTACAGGCATTCAGGGACAATGATATAATAAATATTATAAGCTATTTGTCTTCCATTTACATGAGGATCTGATAGTAAAGCAAAGTCCCCTATAATGATATATTACTGTGCACTTCATATAATAAAGCTGTTGTGTTTTTCTATTCAGGAATTCTTTTCTGATTTGAATTAGTGTTTATTTTTATTTGCATAGTTGATGTGTTTTTCACTTGGAAGTAAATGTTAAACTCCTACTAGATATGTAGCCTGAAGAATTACATCTGATTACCTTGAAAAGATGTGTTAGTACAATTGCAGTTTTTCTTAATAGTACTGAAATGAGCTGATCATATGTTAGTTTTCAATCATACTATTCAGCCTTCTAGCTTACTGTGAGTATTTTGTTCATTGAAAAGGCACCAAATTGATATATAAGAAGAAATTTAAAAGACAGAGGCATAAGTGAATGTGATCAGGAGATTAAGTAGTCTTATTTCTTACTGCTTATGAGATTGCCTTTTGGCTCCAGAAGTTCTACATATTATAGGGCTGTGTTAGGGAACCCAAGGAATTTGACATACCTACATTTTATTTAATGAGTATTCTGTTACAACTTAATGGATTTATCATTAGCCGTGGAAGCCCCCATTTTATATTTTGTATTTTTTCTGCTTTACATATTACCATATAAATTTTACTGAGGTCATTAAAAGAAGTTTCACATGTTGTGTATCTTTTTGAATGAAATGTATTAATCTTTGTATCACTGCCTTCATCTTACTTATATCTCTTCAAGTTTGTAAAGGAGTCACAGTTTGGGGATTTATACAGATGAAAGGTCAGCCAATTAAATAATGGTATAGTTGTTTTTTTTTAAAACATGTAGGCATAAGAGGTTGATAGAAAAGGTCTTGAAATAAGAAAATAAAGTTCATGAAGCAGAGCATGAGAAAATGAAGAAAGAGCTTTTCAGGCTTAAAAGTTAAATTGCATAAAGGCTGAACTCTAAAAAGAAAAACACTATTTTTCATTCTAGGATAATACTTTTCTCCTTTTATTTATTTATTTATTATTTTCTTTAATTAAAAAAATCCCTTACCTTTGATCTTAGAATTGATACTAAGTATTGGTTTCAAGGAAGAAAAAATGGTATGGGTTAGGCAATTGGAGATAAGTGACTTGGCCACGGTTATATAGCTAGGAAGAGTTTGAGGCCAGATCTGAACTTGGCTCGCTCATCTCATCTCCAAGGTTGGCTATCTATCATGAGTCACATAATTACTCCTATTTATTTATTTTTAACATTCATTTAGAATATTTATTACTTGTTTTGAAAATTATTTTCTTTTTAAATTTTGAGTTCCAGATTATTTTCCTTCTTTCTACCCTTCACACTGAGAAGACAAGTTATATCATATCAATTTATACATGTGAAATCATGCATAACATTTTCTTTTAGTCATATCACAAAACAAAGCAAAAAACAAAACAAAACCAGACAAAGAGAGAACATCATACTTTTATTTGCATTCAGAATTTACCATTTCTCTCTCTCATTATTTCTATTTCTGGATAAAATTTTTTTATCCTAAATCCTTTGAAATTGTTTCATTATAATGATCGGAGTAGCCAAGTCTTTCAAAACTGATCATCATTTTAATATTGCTGCTTCTGAGCATGATTATCTCTTGGTTCTTCTCACTTCACTTTATGTGAGTTCACATAGGTTTTATCATGTTATTTTTTTCTGACACCAACCCCCT
>NW_025360641.1:0-6915 GCF_016433145.1 Gracilinanus agilis
ACACACACACACACACACACACACACACACACACACACAGTATTGCCAAGAAAGTAGTCACAAGAGATCATGGACAAAAATTTTCTCTAATGCTATTAAGAATTGTGCTTTTGAATAATGGGGTTTATTTTTTAAATTAAAAATATTTATGAAATTGTTCAGAGTAAGATCTTCAACTGATTTCCACAAAATGGACTTTGCCTAATACAATGGCCAAAATATGAAAGATCATTTTGGAGGCTCCTATTGACTTAAAAACTACCAATGGTTGTCTGTTCTGCATTGCGTTTACATCGAGTTTACTAAGAAAAGCAAAGTCCATTTAATTTGTTAGAAAATGATAGAAATCATGACCCAGGGAGTACAGTATAAGTGAGAGAAGAAATCAACAAATTGATACCAAAGTACACTGAAAAACATAGGGAAAAGTCTACACTCCATGCTACATCTACTTAAGAAGTAGAGATTATATAGAACAGTGATGCCAAAGTAAAATAGAACCAGGGACACTAAATGAGACTTAAGGAAACCAATGGACCACATGATAACAGTTTTAAAATTAATGTTATTTGTTTGTTTTGCTTTGTTTTGTATTATTTTGTTGAAAGTTCTAAAAAGTTGTTTTTCTTCTCCCTATTTTGTTCTGAAACCTCCTGCATTCTGAAAAGAAAGGTAGTAGCTTGAACCATTCCAACTTGCAAACTTGAAATTATTCTCATCTTTCGTAATGACATGAGCTTTCTCTTTTTTGTAGGCATTTTTGATGGGCATAACTTGTCCTGAAACCTGGGTTGCCATTTGAGTTCTTCAGGGGAGCTATCTCCCTTATTAGGTATAGATAGTTTCCTTGGAAAGAGGATATTTGAATTGAAAATAACATTTTGTATCTCCTTTACATTTTCCTGGAGGGATACTGCAGGTGTATTTTAGCAGTGAGGGTCCTCAAATATACTAATGGTCCATGTCATGTTTTATGGATATCAGCCACCTGTAGCTCTTCTTAGCTGAATACACCCCCAGCCCATACTTTGCTGTGATGTTATACAGT
Source organism: Gracilinanus agilis (assembly GCF_016433145.1). Lineage (NCBI taxonomy): Eukaryota > Metazoa > Chordata > Mammalia > Didelphimorphia > Didelphidae > Gracilinanus > Gracilinanus agilis. The sequence goes on from NW_025360641.1 coordinate 1,049, forward strand.
GGAGCAAGCACCTCACTATTGGCCAGATTAGACCAGATGCATGGCAAGTAGCAATTTGATGGATTTTTATTTGTCAAATCTTTAGTTTCTTGATCATCATGGTTGACTGGTTAAAGCATGTAGCTACTTCTCTTTACCAATCATTGTGGAACTAGGACTTCAGAATTATGCTATTTTTGTTGGGCACCATGGCTGCTTAAAGCCTTTCTCACAAATACCACAAATGAGCTGAAAGAAAAGCAACACACCAAAGCACATGGTAGTAGTTATCACTTCACTGTTACCATATGTATTATTGTATTTTTTATTTTTGTTAAAATTTTTCCAATTACATTTTCATCTTATTCCAACTGCACTTTAGGGAGCAGCATGTATTTGACATCTCTGATGTAGATAGTCAAGTTTGACCTAGAAATACTAATAGAAAGGTATGTGAAGAGGATATTTCTAGCAAAATAGATGGGTCTGAAATGTGCATGAAAGTAAAAAAAATTGATGGATATGAACCTCCATTTCAAAGCTATAACATGAAAAGTTTTAAAAATTGAATTAAAAAAAGTATCAACGTAAGAAAATGAGATTCAAGAACACATTGTATATAGTATGTTAACTCTATAGCCAACTGTATCTTAATAACATAAGCAGAATCAAGATTTAGAATTGGAAAACATACATCAGAATAAGCATATGGTTTGGGCTTAAAGAAATTTAAAATATGATTTAAAAATTATTGAAAATTGGGAGAAATTAAGATAAAATAAAAGCAAATAATTTTTATTTCTGTATGAACTGGGATACAGTGAAAAACCAAATTCTTGAGCTATAGGAAGAGCCTGCAGAAAGGGAAAAATTTCACATATTTTCATTTACAAATGAATTTTCCCCTGAAGGCTCCAGATATTGGACACTAATATATGGAGGGAAATTTAGGATGGCATAGAATTATGCATTTTATAAGATGCATAAATTCTTTTTGCAGTTCTTGTTGTATGTTATCTTCCTTTAAAAATACTCAGATGCAATTTACTGCCAAGCAGATTATCCATTCGCCAACCGAATCATTAATGAAATAACTATATTTTCCTCTACATGAATTTCTATATGGAAGTTTCTATATATTTCTATTTAGCAGAAAAACCATGTTAATATCAGCTACAAAACAGTCAAAATATCTAAAACTTTTGAAACATATTGTTTAACTTCAATATTTAAACTGACTAAAATCAAAACATGGTATTGAACATTCTTAGATAAATCCATATGCATAATCACAATACCCTCCTTAACATATTGGGTGGAAATTACTAAATTAATTCTATGGCCCAGAATAAGAAGTTCCCTAACAATGACCTTACTTCCTTAAATTCTACTTAATTTAGCTAATTTTAGCCAAATTCTCTAATTTTACTGTGTCCTTCTAATTTTAGCCTGCTATATATTATTTCTTAGGACTACATCCTGATAAAATTATTTCAAGAAAAATAGTGAATTACATTGAGAACATCCAAAGATTGAAACAATATGTATAACATTTTCAGAATGTTTTATCTTACTTGCTAAGAAGCCCTAGCGAAAGAACCAGTTACTGCTTCCAATTGAATTTTACTTCACAGTTATTAATAATGGCTGAGATTTAGTTATATGCACTCCCATAAAAAGTCTGGCATTACTTCTATTACTTAATAGTTGGTGACTGACCCTAAACTTTATATACCACTACAAACTCAATTTCTCTTTCTTTGTATGGATCATTCAGAACTTTTATGACCACCTGATTACAGCACATCTAGAAACCAATGATATTTACTATTTTTTAAAGTAAAACTATATATTTTTTTCTTTTAGGCATTAATTTATTTTTAATTATGAATATCAAATTATTTTTCTTCCTCTGACTCTTCCTTCATCCTTTGAGAAGGCAAGATATGTTATATCAATTGTCAATGTAAAGTCATGCAAAATATATCCACATTCGTTACAAAAGAAGAAGGCATGGAAAATGAATTGAAAAAAATTATACTTTAATCTCTACTCAGTGTTTATCAGTTGTCTTTTTGGAGTACAACAACATTTTTAATCATAAATCTTTCAGAATCATCATGGATTTTAAGTCACTTGTAATTGATCATCATATAATATTGTTGTTACTGTGTATAATGTTCTGATTCTGCTTACTTCATTTTTCCTCAGTTCCTATTAGTCTTCTGATAAGGTTTTTCTGACATCATCCTTCTCATAATTTCTAATAGCACAATAATATTCCATCAAAATTTTATACCGCAACTTGTTCAGCCATCATCCAATTAACGAATATCCATCCTTTCAAATTCCAATTTTGCCACCACAAGAAGAGTTGTTGTAAATATTTTCCTACATATATGTCCCTGTCCTTTTTCTTTGATCTCTTTGGAATATAAACCTAAGAGTGCGATTGTTAGGTCAGCCAATATGCAGAGTTTTATAACTATTTGGGCCTAGTTCCAAATTGTTCTCCAAAATAGTTGGACTAGTTCACAATCATTAATGCCTTCACTGCTTAAGTTTATTTTTCCACATCCTTTCCAATATTTGTCATTTTACTTTTTGGCTATATTAAGCAATCTGACAGGTGTGATGTTTTAATTTGCATTCATCTAATAAAGAGCTATTTATATTATTTTTTCATATGTCTTTAGATAGCTTTAGTTTTGTCTTCTGAAAATTGCCTTTTCAGGTCCCTTCACCAATTAGGAGTAGAAGAATGGCTTTTATTTTTATATAAATTTGGCTCTGTTCTTTATACATTGGAGGAATGAAGCTTTTGGCAGAAATCTGAAGTATTTTTCCTTTTCCTTTCTTTCTTCTAATATTGGTTGTCTTGGTTTTCTTTGTGCCAAAACTTCTTAATCTCATGAAATAAAAATATTTATTGTTTCCTAATATCCTCTCTATCTCATTTAATCATGAACTCTTACCTTATTTATAGATCTGATAGGTATGTTTTTCCATTCTTCCCTAATTTTCTTATGCTATCACACTTTATATATAAATTGCTCACCCATTTTGACCTTCTCTTGACATATAGTCCATCTATGCCTGCTTTCTGCCAAATATCTTTCCATTTTTCCTAGAAAATTCTAACATATGATTAGATATTGTTCCAAAAGCTTAGATCCTTATGTTTATTTCACAGTAGATTGCTGGAGTCATTTATTACTGTGTATTATGTACCTAACCTATTCCACTGACTTTTTCCATTTTTAATTTTTTTTTTGCTTAGTACCAGATTATTGTTTTGATGATTACCACTTTGTAATGCAATTTGACATCTGGAACTGCTAAATCATCTTCCTTCATATTTTAATTGATTTTCTTCATATTCTTAACCTTTTGTTCTACTCAATTTATTATTTTTTGCTAGCTCTATAAAATATTTTGCTAGTTTGGAAGGAAACTGAATAAAGTCAACTTAGAATTGTTATTTTTATTGTTATTGGCTCAGTCTACTAATGAGCAACTAATAATTCTCCACTTTTTAGATCTTTATTTGTATAAAGCATATTTTACAACTGTTCATATAGTTGTTGGGTTTGTCTTGGTAGATTTCAAAGTATTTTATAATGCTATCATTATTTTAAATTTAATTTCTTTTTATCTTTTGCTGTTGGGTTTTGTTGGTTGTTGTTTTGTTGTTAGAAAGGCTGATAATTTAGGTGATTATTTTATTTCCTACAACTTTACTAAAGATTCTTGTTTTCCACTAGATTTTTTAATTGATTCTTTAGGGTTCTCCACATATACCATCATATCATCTGCAAAGAATGATATTTTCCCCCATTGCCTATTTTTATTCCTTAAATTTATTTTTTCTTATTTCATTGCTATCGCTAGCATTCTTGCAACAATATTGAATAATATTGGTATGTATATAGTTAACTGTGTGTTTAACTTTCCCATTAGGAGGTAAATTCTTTTGGAACAGATATTATTTCAATGTTGTACTTGCATCATTTATTTATTCATTACTGATTCTCTAGAATTCTCTAAGTATACCATCATATCATCTGCAAAGAGTGATAGTTCAGTTTCCTCATTGCCTACTTTAATTCCTTCAATTTCTTTTTGCTTCTCTCATTGCTAAAGCTAACATTTCTAATACAATATTAAATAATAGTGGTATTAATGGACATCCTTGTTCCACTCCAATCTCATTGAGAAAGTTTCTAGTTCATTCCCCCCTGCAGATAATACTAACTGATGGTTTTAGATAAATTGTCCTTGTATTAAAAGACACAAAGTAGATTTAAAAGTATCTCTTTCTCTCTGCCTTGAAGAGAAAAGTAAGGGGAGAAAATTTAGATTAAATATTGCTATTTATTTATTTGTTTTATATTCATTTGACAGATTCTTCCAATTTCACCTAAACTAGGAATGCAGGGATTATGAAAGGACCAATCCCATTGTCAAAAGAGCTTTTTCCTGCTCCATTTTTAGCCCAGGCCAGTGTCTCTCTCCACCATTAGGTAAACCAATGCCTCATCAGATAATTGGTTAGCCATATTGATACAGAACTCAAATATGGACACCCCGAAATTTTAAGTCCTCTGTAGTTCAGAAATCTTGAATCAAAGAATCATACGATATCTATGTAGCATAGATTCCCATTCCCACCATCATTCCCAGCGATAGCTTGATTCTCTTCCACATTGCCCAGTGTTTGTCACATTCTGGGGTCTCCATGAAAATTCTAACATTACATTTTCTCTTTTTAAATAGAGATCCCCAAAAGAACAGGTGTCTAATAGAATACATAACAATTGCTAAGTAATGTTAAAAGCATGAAGGATAAATGGATCTAAAAGTAAAGGAAACAAAGATGTTAAAGCTCTAATATGAGAAGCCTATTTGAAGAATTGGTGAAACATTTCTCCCCTGCAGGATATCTATTAGAGCAGTTTATTTACCCAGTTAAGTTCCCCCAACACATAAGCATTTTAGTAAACTGCATTTGCTTTTTCAAGTCACAAGTGTTAATTTGGTAAATTGCCATTTAATTGTACTCTTCATTTACTCATTTTGAAACCAATATAAATTCTACATAATGTGAAGTAGAAGCAGTCCACACAGTAGCAGAAGAATCAGCTGTGAAATAATAATAGTGATGAAAATTGACTGTTTGACAGGTTACACCTATGCAATTCAGGTCAATTGTGAGTACATATGGATAAAAAGTTTTACCATATGTATAGCTAATGATAGGTAAGACCTCCATATTAATACCCCAGGGAATAATGGTAGCAAGAGTAAGATTTAATATCATTATAAAATATTTTGAAAAGAGAGTGCACACACAGTGATTTAAAAAAAACTGTCTACTAATAACACTGAACTTCTTTAGGTAGTGAACCTCTAAATCACGAAGATAAACTGAAGGGAGTAGGTCAGTAAGTCAAATGTCACATGTATCAAATTTGTGGGGAATGTAAGGTAATGAATGTTCTTGGGTGAAAATATAAACTCTACTTAGAGAAGGATGAATTGCACCATCACGAAGGAAGTGAAAGAGATACCAGCCACCAAAATTTTCTTGAGGACACTGACCCAATGAACTGCTATGTTTATGATGGCTAAAAAAATTTTCACCAGATAAAGTGAACATGTTAATAATTTGCTTTTTTAAATCTAGGGGCAACATAATGATCTCTAAGGTCTCTCCCTAAAAGTTTAGGGACATTTTTTTAGATACAATGTTAATCACTCCAAATCCCTAGTAAGAAATATACTTGGATCTAGACAAAGGTTCAGCTGTCTGCTTTTGTTTATCCTTAGACTGCCTCTGTATATAGAAAGAAAGAGAGAGAGAGAGAGAGAGAGAGAGAGAGAGAGAG
>NW_025360642.1:0-6301 GCF_016433145.1 Gracilinanus agilis
ACACACACACACACACACACACACACACCCTCTTAGTCACCAGCAATTAGCACCCTCCTGTTCCATGTTCTATTTAACTGGTTAACATCAACTAGTTTTTACAAAGATACATATGGACTGAAAAGACAGGGTCAAAGCACAAGTATGAACAGATCCTACATCAAATACCTCAGAGCACTTTCTCCTCTATGCCACTTTTGTTAGGAAAACAAGCTCAAATTTAAAACAGTTTCTACCTAGGATTGGCCCCCACTAAGTCCCGTTCTACATCCTTCAATATGGATGTCTGCCTCTTTACTTCTCATTAACTAGCTGGGCAGTTCAATTACAATGTGTCTACTTTACTGTATGGCTTGTGAGAAGTTCAAGCATAGACTCTAGCTCTTCCTCTTGCAGTATCTCACCCCAGTCCTTTTTTTTTTAAGATCCTAAGGGTCTAGTTTTTTCAATTTTTTTCACCTAAAAGCAGTAAGGAATAGACCCAAAAAGGAACAGAAGCAACAACAAAGTCATGAACTCTAAGTTATTCCAGCTTCAGGTAAGAGTGATCTCAAATCCTCTGCCACTCAGAGATTCCTAAGTTGATCTTGATTCTCAAATACTAGCCATTATTGAAAGAGACAGCCAAGAAACTTGTACTGGCTTACTAGTGCTTTTTGAATATACCCTCTTTCATAATCTGTAGCCAATTTATAGTCCATCACCTCACCGATGGGTGACTGGACCAGAATGTCTTGTATGTGCTCCAAATTGGAGATATGGGACTTTTCTGGAAAGTCTATGAAGCTTCTTCTTAAGGGGAACTCTAATATTCCCTTCCCATTTCACAGACATATATAAAATTTTAATTAAAACTATTTGGATGAATTTGGATGAAAGGGCATAGTGGAGAGACAGCCAGAACCAGAGTTAGGAAGACCCAGGTTCAGATTCCTATCCAATTTTCTAGGTTGCAGAGAAGGGGATCATTTAAATTGGGACAGAAATTTTGTAACAGATAATTCCCTAAATTGATATAATCAAAGACTGGATCATAAAAACAATAAGTGTATTTTCTCTATATTTTAAGTATATTATATTTCTATAGACTCAAAAGGGTCTTTATATCTTATGCCAAGATTTTAATTAATCTATTAGTTCCCAAAAATATCTCTTTAAGACTATAAGATGTTGAGAGATCACTGTTCTTCTGTGGCAGTGGGCATTTCCTTATCAGGAGTCCCTTAAATCCCTGGTCTGTAATAAAAGTAACCAAAAATCTACTCTTTATTGTTATTGTTTGAAAAGTCAATATCTGACTCAAAAGTATAAAGCAAAAATGTTTTAAAGAATTCTGTTGAAATTACTACAATCAAGGGTAATTAGGTGTTTCAGTGGATAGGAAGTCAGACCTTGAGAAGGAAGGTGCTGGGTTCAAATTTGGCCTCAGATAGTTCCTAATTGTGTGACTTTGGGGAAATTGCTAAACGCCAATTGCCTAGCTCTTGTTGCTTTTCTGCCTTAGAAGCAGTATTGATTCTAAGACAGAAGGTAGGAGTTTTAAAAAAATGAAAGTCAGGACAGTAATTCCAATCAATCAACATTCATTAAGAGCTTACTATGTGGCAGGAACTGGACTAACTCTACTAGAGATAAAAGGAAATTATAAAACAAAGACACTGTTTTAAAGGGACCTCCACTTAATAGGAAAAATGATATAAATATATACATAGAAGATATACAGATAGCAAATAGAAATCCATATCAGAACAGTAGTTTTAATAAATAGTAAGAGGAATGGAGAAGGTCACTGGCAGAAAAAGGGACTTGAGGCATGTATTGAAAGAAAATAGGGAGTCAGAAGGCAGAAGTGAAGTCACAGAAACCAACTGATGAAAAGGCAGGGATGCAGGTGTATCATGTTTGAGATCACAAATAAGCTCTTTTAACAAGACTATATCATTTTAACGAGACAGTATAAAGTATTTCTACATAGTATATAAATATGTAATTATAAAAAGTATAAAGTATAAGAAGACTGAAAAGGCATAGAGAGGATAGGCCGTGCAAGACTTTAAGAGCCAAACAAGTATTTAGAGGTACTTGAGAGCCATTGAAGTTCACTGGTTAGGGAATGACATGGTCATAACTGTACTTTAAGAAAATCACTTTGGCAAATAAGTGGAAGAAGGATGGAAGAAAGAGATACTTCAGACAAGGACAACAAACAGGCTACATTATTACTTAAAGTATGCTGTTTCTTTCCCTTTGATTCATGAATATCACAACTAAGTCTCTAGACCCAATGAGGTTTAATAAAAAAAGGTGGAGAGAAGGACCTACTTGTACAATAATATTTATAGCAGCTCTTTTTATAGTGGCAAAGAATTGGAAATTAAGGGGATGTTCATCAATTTGGCAATGGCTGAATACATTTTGGCATATGATGATGCTGTAAGAAATGATAAACAGAATGATTTCAGAAAGTCCTGGAAAAACCTACATGAACTGATGCAGAGTGAAATAAGCAGAACTAGAAGAATACTGTACACAATAGCAACAATATTGAAGAATGATCATCTGTGAAAGACTTAACCACTCTCAGCAATACAATGATCCAGGACAATTATGAGGGACTTATAGCAAAGAATACTATCCACATCAAGAGAAAAAACTGTTGGAATGGGAATGCAGGTCAAACTATACTATTTTCATTTTAGTTTCTATGGGTTTTTGGAGGGAAGGTAGGTTTTATATGATTATTCTCTTACAAAAATGCAAAATATGGAAATACGTTTTCCTTGATAATACATGTTTAATCCAAATCAAATTGCTTATTATCTCCAGGAAGAGGGAGGGAAGGGAAAGAGTTAAGACAATTTGAATCTTATAACTTCAGAAAACTAATGTGGAAAATTATTAATATATGTAATTGGTATAATAAATTATCTTTAAAAATTAAGTATACTAAAGCTTTTCTATAGGAGTTGAAGATGGTGACTAGTGAGTGGAACCATCCAATGAAAAGGTATAGTTGGATGCAACTGGAAACATCCACATTTCAAAAGTGGAAGACTTTATGTTCTTGCTCCAAACCAGTTCCTTGAAGGCATATTGGCTACAGTTCTACAGTTCTATGACAAACAAACAAACAAATAAATAAATAAATAAACAAATGAATCAATCAATCGATCAATCAATAAACAAACAAATAAGTAAATAAATGAAGTGATGTAAGATAAAAAATTAAATATACTGTTTCTTTTTCTTTAAAAATATAAGTATAGATTTCTAAAAGTAATTTGGGAATATAATAAAAAAATTGACAGAGAGGCTTAGAATATAAACTTATTTGTAAAATATTATGGAGAGGGAGCAGCTAGGTGGCTTAGGAAAGTAAGAAGCAGATCAGAGACAAGAGGTCCTGAATTCAAATCTGGCATTAGCCACTTCCTAGCTGTGTGACCTTGGGCAAATCAATTAATCTCGCCCTTCTTGCTTTTTTACCTTGGAACCAATACACTGTATTGATTCTAAGACAGAAAAGAGGGTTTTTCAAAAAAACGCTATGGAGGAAGATGGTGATGAAGTAAATTAAAGAATTATGAGAAGAACTATATTATGTTAAAAATTAAAAATATGTGCAGAAGATGGAAACAAGGGAAAACCACCACAAAAACACCAAAAAGACCTTAAATGTAATGTCTCAAGTGAAAAGGTTAAAAATTATTTAAAACTAATCAGGAACACAAAGGTGAGAGGGAAAATTATTTTCGTTTGTTTTGTGAGCTATATTGGGGGAAAAGGGAGGATCAGAGAAGTAAGTGAGATGCCTATCACTTAAGGAAATGACAAAGCAATGACTGATGACATTGAGAAAATAGAGCTGCTCAGTACTTACATTGCTATTTTCTTTATCAAGAAGAATTTTCATTGGGCAAGAAAGAACACAATAAAAATGAATAATAGGCAACTGATAACTAATTTAAATAAGAAATCCCCTTGCAAACATTCATATTACAAGGAGGAAAAAATTTCAGAAGGGAATTTCAGAGACAAAGAAAAAAAGGAAAAAAAATGACAGAGAAAGAACCAAATAATGGCAGAGGAAAAGTCTCAAGTTTCTTCTTTTATATCTCCTGCTCTAGATTAGTGTAGTAATTATATTATTTTCAGTTATTTTTCTTGTAATTGTACTTTCAGTCCTTCAGTGAGCTTTTGTTAAGCATTTGCTATGCAACCAGTGCTGAATAAGCAATGAAGATATAAGGGCAAAAAGTGGCTCTCACAGAAATTAGTTTAATGGGGCGAAACATTATGTATCATTAATAAATTGGTATAAAGCAAACACACACACACACACATATATATATATATATATAAATGTATGTTTCTAAAGTAACAATTAAGTCATATTGATTAAATTAATTATTTAGGTTGATTAAGCTAAAATGAAAATAAGGTTATTGTAAGGTTGATTAGATATTATTTTAAGTTCTTTACAAGCTTAAATTTGGGCTATTATATTGGAAATATATATGTGTATGTATATACACACATATATGTTATAATTATACCTGTGTGTATAGAAAAAAAATACAAGATTTTTAAAAAGAGAAATATAGCAACAAAGGGATCAGAAGAGTTTGATTTAGGAGGTATTTGAAGAAAAATAAGTATTAAAAGGGAGAGAGGGGAGAAGGAAGTATATTTCCAACTTTGGATCATTTCCTTTGGATCTTAACGTTTTCTCATTTTGAATTGTTATTTTATATGCTAATAGAGTTGTCTATTATATTTATGTGATATTTTATTGAAATTTTCTCTAATAATTGCAAATATAGTTTGTTTCCATTTTTGACACTATTAATTTAATGTATAACTACTCAATATATTTTTTCATTATAATAAAAAGTATATATAACTTATGATTCTTTTCAATAATAGTAAAGAAGATTTTGAGTGTGTCCATTATATATCTCACAACTTTACTGAAGTCACATACTACTTCCATTAGTTTTTGTTTTTGTTAGCTATACTTGGTTTTTATTCCAGTAGGAAAACAACAATCAGTGCATGATCATTGTTGTGATATTTATTTTCCCTGAAGCATTTGAAATAAGTGATTTTCCTACCTGTTTTTCTATGTGTATGTAGATATATAATCTTAAGATAGGTTTTAATCAACACATAAATATATGTGTTTACATGTATAAATATATACTACTCATTTATATGTGTATATGTACATATAAAATATATTATAGCTACATATGCATGTATGTATATTTGTAGATATTGAAGGCATATGCATATATGAATATATGTAGATATAATACAAATTATATATATATATACACATATATATCCTAAACCACGGGTCAGCAACATTTTTGGCCGAGAGAGCCATAAATGCCACATTTTTTAAAATGTAATTTCGTGAGAGCCGTACAGTGCTCACAGTGTGTGATCCTGTAATAGTGTCTGAAAAAAAATTGACTTTATGGATCCTGCAGAAAGAGCCATATCTGGCCCTCAAAAGAGCCAGATATGGCTCGAGAACCATATATTGCCGACCCCTGTCCTAAACCATGAAATTCATTTTATCATAGGAGGAAAAAAACTTGATAAATAGATGTGGTATAGCAAAAATATAGCCTAAGAAAATAGAAGTAGACTTCACGACAAAAATTAACTGAAAAAATTACATCAAATATTGGTAAAAATTAAAATTGTTAAATAAATCAATTTTACCTAAACACAAGCTAAATATTAATTGAACTGAAAATTCATCATATTTTAAAAATAAGTAGGGTCCTTATTCCCTGTCATAAATTAGACCTACTCCATCAGAATCTAGTAAATATTTTGTAGTCATGATATGTATATGTGATTTTATTTTCAATTTCAAATTATTTTCAATTCCAAATTAAATTTCAATTAAATAATATGATACAGATGACATGAGAAAACAAGTACTTTTTTTCTCTCTCGACATATTTTGAACAGGTTTATAAACTGATAGTAATTAATACATTGTGAGAAATTCTAATAATATAGTTACAAAAACATGGCACAAATCCAGAAAAAAATGTTTAGATATTCTTATTATTCACTTGAATTTGTATTCTCAGCTCCAAGGATATGGCCTATCACCAAAAAATTAAAAACCTTAATAAACGTTTTATTTACCCATCTGTTTTTTCTTCCACAAACATTACAATGTCAGATTCTTCTTCTTCTTCTTCTTCTTCTTCTTCTTCTTCTTCTTCTTCTTCTTCTTCTTCTTCTTCTTCTTCTTCTTCTTCTTCTTCTTCTTCTT
>NW_025360643.1:0-1088 GCF_016433145.1 Gracilinanus agilis
TTTTTGTCCCTATTTATTTTTCTCCACATATCAATTAAATCTAATTTTTCTAGGACTTCATTAATCTCTCTTACCTCATAATAAGGTCTTAATAAATGCTTGTTTGATTATTCTAAGCTGATTTCATGTGTGATTGATTTATTGTTTGAATTTAATGGGCTTTTATTCAAATGATAAATGAATGGATTGGACCTCAAAGGAGAGAAAGTCAGTTAGTCATGAAAAGAGAGTCTAAAAGTTGGTTTAAAAAGCAGTCTTTCAGAGTATCTGAAATAAGAAGCAACCAGAACTGGAAGGGAGGGGCAAGGAAGCAAAAAAAGAGCCCGATGAATATCAGGTTGCTGTTAATTCAAGAAGTTAGAAAGAGTGTGAAGTGAAGACATCTGGGATAAAAGGAGTTTATTCATAATAGATAGTAGATGGCAGTGGTATGATAGAGAAGAAGCCACAGATTGTAAAACAGAAGTATAATAAAAATAAGATCTTAAGAAGAGAATACAGAGAGAGAATTCCCACCATAGATGTTGATTCTGATTCACTCCTCAGCCTGGTATTTAACACCTTCATAGTCTGGCTCCAGCTTCTCTTCTTGGCTTATTTCACTTTATTCCTCTTCACACAACCAATATTCCAGCCAAACTGGCCTTCTTGATATTTCCTGAACACTGAATGCTCATCTTTTGTCTTCAGGCCTTGGCATAGGCTATCATCTTTTCCTAGAATTTACTGTCTCCTTAGATCTTCTAACTGGAACTCCTACCTCCCTTTGAGGTTCATTTCAAATGCCACTTGCTAGTGTAAGAATTTCCTCATAACCTTATTTTTTTAGTTTTCTCTCTTCTTTCAAATTTTGTCATATTTATTTCTTTATCTAAATCTTACAGCAACACAATTTAGTATTATAGGTAGACCACATAAGAGTGAAAAAAAGACAGAATTTAAGTCCTGTTTCTGCCACATTTTGTGTGATACTTTAAAAGCCAAGGAAGTTAATTAATCTTTCTGAGCTCTAGGAAATTTCCTAAGACTAGGTGGTAGAATCCATATAAGGTACACTTTAGTGGAGAGATTCTCTTGATTTTTAGTTC
>NW_025360644.1:0-7931 GCF_016433145.1 Gracilinanus agilis
CTGTGAGCTCTATTTTAACAGTAGTTCATGTGGAAAAAAATTTAAAAAAAGAAGAATATCTGAAATTTGCTCGTTAACCATTACCTAGTATAAACCAACAGAGTGAGACAGCTGCTAAAACAGCTAAGGCTCTCTTGGTAGTATGCAGGTCAAAGGAAGTGATGGCCCCATTGTACTCTGCACTGGTCAGACTGGAGCAATGATGAATTCTGGATATTGCATTTTAAAATGGAAATTTGCAAACCAGAAAAATGTCTGGAGAGCAAGCAGGGTGGCAGGATCTTTTTAAACATCCATTCATTCAGCAAGCATTTATTGTCTACTTCTCCCAATACTCCCAATAGAGAAGCACAAATGTTAAAATGATAAAATACTTGCCCTCAAAATCTTAAAATCCTTTTGAGGAAAGGTAGAAATTTATACAAATAGGTAAACAACAGGTAGAATAAAAGGGAGAAAGGAGAACATAAAAAAAGAACATGCTAGGGAAACACTGAAGAATGAAGGAAGGACGCTTTTATTTAGTGCTTATTAAATTCCAGGTACTGTAAAAAACTCAGGGGTACAAATATAGAAAGTAAGACGGCACTTGTAGACAAGAGAAAGTGATCAGGAAGGACTTCTGTCAGGCTTTGTAGGAAGTAGATAAAAATTTCCATAAAGTTATGGAATAAAATTAAGACACTTAATATGGAAAAAAGCAGATAATCAGAGGCCTGGTGGTAGAAATCAAGATTCCTGTCTTCAAATCTGAATGTCTTTCATAGAGAACAAACCTCTTTGTATGACTTCTAAATCAGTATCTGAAAGTTACTGAGAGACAGATTTCTGCTCAATATAAAGAATAATGACAGTAGGAAATGTCCCAAAAGAAATGGACTATCTGGGGAGATAAGGAAGGCTACTCTTGGTATTCAAACAGAAGTTAGGTGAATATTGTCCAGGATTCCTTCTCTATTGATCAATCTCAATGGACACTTATTAAATGCCTATTATGTGCCTACTGTGGACCATTTTGCTAATCATTGGGGAACTAAAAGAGACAAAAGACAGTCTCTGTCTTCAAGGAACTTATAGACTAGTAGACATATAAGGCACTTTCCAGTTCTCAGATTCTGAGATCCAGTGATTGCTGTATTCTTTTGCTAATTATTATTATCTTGTCCATTTTAGGGAATGCAAAACTTTAGGACTACCAGACTGAATGACTGAGCCAAGGTTACTGAGCAGGGAAGGGACAATCTCTTTGGGTTTTCTGCTTGCTTCTCAGGCCTGGAGATTACTGGGTCTGGCCAATAAACCTGAATATGTTCTTATCTCCCCATTGCTCAAGATTCCTTTTGGGAAAAAGAAAAGGCAAAACAAAACAAACCCTATTGATTATTTTATCAGTTTCTGGCAGATAAGAATTGGTGCTGACAGTAATTCAAAGTATTAGTGCTCTTGTGAGGCAATTTATTGTGCTCCTGACAAAGAGATCCTGAGATACCACCAGGGATTTGGTGGGGTTTTTATTGTAAACCCAGGGGGTCAATGCAATGGCTTGTTCTTTATTTAAGACAGCTTGGGGCTGCAGGCATCAGCAACTATTGTACTGAAGTCTAAGAATGGGTTGAAATACTCTACCCATTCCCTAGTTTGGAGCAAAACTACCAAGTAGAAAAGAGGGAGTTGGGTCAGAGGAGAGGAGGGGCCAATGTTCACAACTGGTTGCTGGAATATCCTGACACTCAGGTCATTTAGACTTTTTAAGGACTCACAACAAAATTATCTGTTTTACTTAACAAAGTCTTCTTATTCTGCCAACATGAATACAATTTTGTTATTTTCTATCTTCTGGGAAAGTCATTTAAAAATGTAAAATGTTATATAATCATGAATTATTATCATGATCAGAGAGCACAAAACAGAACCAAAATGTGGAATAGTGATAGCCTCTCAGAGTTTGGAGCCAGAGCAGTTGGTTTCAAGTTGTGGCTCTGATGCCTGTTAGACAAGTATGACCGTGAGTGAAGTCAGCAAACAGGCAGTTTGGGGGGAACATTGGATTTGGAACCAGAGAATTTAGGTTGCAAAACCACTTCTAAGCTTGGTCAAATCAGAGTCAAGAATGAACTAGAATGAAGTGTATTTACTTGGTACAATTTTGCTTTTCATTTGAATAGTACTTTTCTAAGTATATCATCTTAGTCAATCATTCTCTTAATCATATGTAGGATAGATTATTTTATCCTTACTTAGAGATTTCAAGAAAATGAGGCTGGTAGAGGTAATGTGACATTTTTAAGTTCATACAGCAAGTCTATTATTTTATTTTTATGCTCCCAAAATTTTTATAGTACATTCAGTGAGCAAAAAATTTTAGGGAAAATTTACTAGCAGTGATTGCATCTGAATTCAACAGTCTGTGTCCATCGTTCCCCCACTCTCTGATAAAATGAGGAAGATGTATTTACTCATCTTTTTTCAATAGTTAAAATTCTTCATCACATTACTGACTTTATGGTTTCATTTTATTTTAGTTTCATTTAAATTATAGTAATCATGTATATTGTTATCTAGATCCTATTTCCTTCACTCCATATCAGTTCATATAAATCTTCTCATTTCTCTAAATTCCTCAAATTCTTTTTTCTTAGAGTATAGTAGTATTCCATTACAATCATATGCTACAATTTGTTCAATTATTTCTCCAAACAATAAGCAGCCACTTTGCAGTTTTTAACTACTGTTAACTTTAAAAAAACACAGAACTATTAAATAGTCATAAAATCACTCTTTAATCAAGGGAAAGGGGGATGAGGGCTATCTGGCCTCTTTTGCAGAGCTGAGCCTTGTGCAGAATCCAAGAATTGAACACTGCTTCGCTCTGCTCCCTGACCCCCCCCTGGGAGTGACACCGCACTAGATGACGACTCCAAGGAACAAAGGAAATTGGGGAACTTATATACCATTTGGGAAGATTCAGGGGCTGGGAAAGATGATTGACATTGTACTGGTAAGGATGGGACTTACAATCAAGCTTGGGAAAGGAATCCTAACCAGAGGCTAGGGTGTAAGGGAAGGGGCTGCTTACACAATGGAAACTAAAGGATGGTCCCTGCCCAGGTGTGTCTTCCTGGGACAGGGTCTCTGATACAATGGGGAAGACTACCTAAGATAAAAGGGTACCCTGGGGTCCATTATTCAGTCTGCAACTGCTAGCTTGAGATTTCCCTTCTGGGTGGATTCTCAGGGGAACAGGGAAGCACAAGCTTTGGGGGTCTCCAGCCTACAAGCTATTAAAACTTGGGGTTCATCAGATCTCACTAAGCCACAAGTTTGGGGTCTCTAGATTCCACATCAACACTACTACAGTACATATTTGGAAGAATAGTCCTACAACCTGGTTCTTTGGATCAGAGTCATTCCTTTGGAAAGATGAATTGGTGCCATTTTTCTGGGATTTTTATTATGTTGTAGACATGGAAGCCTGTGATTGGTTAACTGGCTAAGCATTTTGGGAAAGGGGGAAGGGAGAGAAGGTGGGGGATCCCAGCTACCTTCCTTCTCTTCCTTTCCCTGCCTTTCCCTCCTTTTTTCCATATTTCATTTCATTATCTATCCATGACCTCTTTAAGAACTTCCAGAGTCAGACTTGTGGTTCTTCTTTAAATCTTTCCTCTCTGATCTATCCTCCAAACTGGTGCCATATTGATATTCCAGATGATCTGGCCATGTCATCCTCTTCATTTGTAAGGAGTACTATTAACTTGCCAAGAATTTTTTCCAGCTCTCACTAAAACAAACAAACAAAAAAAGCAAAAAGTTTAGTAACTATCACCTCTAGAATAAAATACCACCTTCCATTTGGAATTGAAAGCCCTTCATGATTAGATCTCATGTTCCCTTTCTAAAATGTCACGCATTGCTCGTTTTTACAAACCTACCTTCAGTTCAAACTGAACTTCTTGTTATTCTTCCCAAATGGCATTCTGATTTCTCATCTTTGCATAGACACCTGCTCTCCTAAGTCTGAAATTCACTTCCTCTTCATTTTCACCTCTTAGAATTCCAATCTTCTTTCAAAGATAAGCTTAAGTCATCATTCTTACCAATAATCTTTCCCAATTTCCTTCCTGGTTAGTACCCTGTCCAATTACTATGTTAGTCTGTATGTGGATATATTTATATTTAAAATTATAGTATTGCAAAGTGGATAGAGTCAGCTGAGAAGTCTAAAAGACTTTGGTTTAAGTCCCATGTCTGAGACATATTAACTATGTGATCTATGCCTTAAGGAACTCTTCAAGATGAAATTGCAGAACAATTGCTGATTTGCATTGGTAGAAGGAATATCCTTTAGGAATTCCCTCCAACAGTAAGAAAATTAGGTCCAGACAAAAACAACCATCAAATATTTTGCAATACTTCTTTGTGAGTATGTTGTTTCTCTTAATAGGATGTGAGATCCTTGAAGTAAAGTATTATTTTTTTTGTATTTGTCTTTGAATCTTCAAAACTCAAAATAATAACTAACATATGACAGGAGCTAAATAAATTTTTTTGACTAATTGAATAGATATCTAGTAAATGGTCATTGAATAAAATTAATAAATTATCTTGAAGATAAGCCATTCCACACTGAGTAATTTGAATCTTATGGTCTCAGGCCAGTTCCAGGTCTCCTTTAGGAAATAGAGGTACAATTTTGTATTCTAGTTTCTTCTTCCACTAGGATAGTATAATGGATCCTCCTGGGGAAGAAAGGTGTATATCCTTTGAGGCTTCTGAATAGTGGCATGAGATTTCTGTTCAATCATTCTCATAGTTGTATCTATATCCCTTTAGAAAGTCTTGGTCTTTGGACAGATTGTATCCTTGGGAAAAGTGCAACAGCCTTTTTGGGACTTGATTCCAGGATATTGGTCTCCTGAACTTCATTTTCTAGCCAGTTGAGCTAGCTGACATAGGTTTAGCAACTAAAACATTTTTCATTCAATATACTCTAATTTCTGAGTTTTGAGGCCAGATCTTGAAATGGCATGAATGGTTGTTTCTTTTAATGAGTTCTATCCTCTCCAAGCCTGAGTCTATCCCTGGTAGTATGTTAGACACTTAGGTCTGTAAGTTAGGTATAGGGGGACACCAAGTGATATTCTAAAGACCTGGCAGATTTTAATGCATCTTCATAAGTAGCTAACTAACTGTCTTGAATGAGTTAGACCCTGGGGAAAATTTGCTCAATAACAGTGCTGTGCATATTCAGTTTTCATAATTCTATTTCAATAGCTTTATTAGAAGAACCAGACATAGATATGTTGCCATAGTTAATACGCATCTTTTGTTTATATTAAAGGATGTAAGAGGGAAAAGGGGTTTTTTGATTGGATATATTAATATTTAAAGGTGTGGTTGCCAAGGAACTGAATAAATGCCAATTCCTAAAATGATTTTAGTAATTTATTTACAAAATATAGGAGAGAGTGGAAATAGAGAGAAGAGAAAGAGAAGAGGGTTGAAATAGAGGAATGGGGGAGACAGGAAAACTTGATATGACAGTTACACACTCAACTTAGGCAGGGAAACTAAATATTTGTGAGTCCTTTGGGGTTATAATGAGACAGTAGGAAGCAACACAAAAGGATTTTAATAATTAAATAAGGTAGGGCAAGTGGGAATGGGACAAACTAATCTTAACCACTATAGGAGGGAAGATACAGGGGTTTAGGTGGTCCAGGAAATCAGGGCAGGGAAGATAAAACTTACACTACACCATACTAGACTAAATACAAGCTTGACAGGGTTTGGGGATCTCACTACTTGCTCCAACAATTCTCACTTCTGTCCCAGGGTCCAGGATGTTGGTACAGTCCACTAACTCCACTGGTTCACTCCAATAGGCTGTCACAGACGTGGAGGTTCACCCTCCAAAGCTGCTGATCCAGACCTATTTTGTAGTTCCTCAAATGGGGTTTCTTCAGTGAGATCAGGGCACAAGCTCCTCTATCAGCGGCCAACCTCCCAACTGTCCCAGAGTTCAAAAGCTTTGTGCCCTTTCTGCCACATTCCAAAAGACTTTAGAATGTTCAACTCAAGCTTGCATTTTCAAATATACTTTTCTAAATTTTACACTTACCTACCTTACCTTATACCTTATTACAGAGTAGAGTAAGAGATCTAACTTAATGAACTAGATTTGTATTCAAGTCTGGGCTTTACTCCGGCAGGGCTCCAGAGACCCAGCAGGAGAGCCTAAAAGTCAATCAAACACAATTAACAAGGTGTTTAGTCACGAGGGCTTCTCCTAATCAAGGGCCCCTCCAGAGGCTAAGGTAGTCAGCCTTCTACACTCACATTGTGTAGTTCTAAGGGAAAGATTTAAGAAAAGCCTCATCAAGGTCTCAGGGTCCCAGGTCCAGGTCCAGGGTTCCTCTAGGTCCAAGTCATGAACCAGAAGAAGTTCTACAGTAAGTTGTCACTCTCTTTTAAAGGGACTTCTTTTGCATCACTTCCTGTGCCCTCCTCTTAGTTTATGTGTCCAACCACAACAGATGCTTTTCTTAGGACTGCCCAGGAGGCAGTCAGTAAATTCTGATTCGTCACTCATTCTAGCACATGTAGGTCACAGACCTCCCAACTTGTGAATTAAGTGGGGATGTTCTCACTTTTGGTGATTGGATTAAGGATGGGTAGGGCAGATTTAATTTCATTATCGCAATGGGGAATGCTGAGTTCAGTGTGTCCTTTTCAGCATAACTACTAGGATCTGGGATGCAATTTAGTCTAGACATTAGCTGCCAGGGATTATCTGACCAAATGATCTAGGTAATTTACATTTTACTCTTTATTTTAGTGTTGCATAGGTACATTCACTGAACTTAGAATTTTTTCACTCTTTTAATTGAATTCAGCAACTGGGTAACTGTACTTAATGTAGCCTATAGCTATAAAGTTACTTAAATAACCTATAGTACTCATATCGAAGTTCTCCTATAATATTGGTTCAGTACAGTGCAACAAGCTAAGAAAGTAAAGTCAGAAGTCCTATGTTCAAATCCTAGTTTGTCCAATTATTCAGAGTGACACTGGACAAATAACTAAATTTCCTTGAACTTCAGTTTAAACTTCTGTGACATGAGAGAGGTTGAACTGGATGGTCTCTAAACTTCCTTTAAGTCTTAAATCTTTTAATTTTAAATATGGATGCATGTAGACTGTTTGCTTGGCACCATTTCTCCCTCCCATCTATCTGCACAGAATCACAATGAGAGTCATAGAATGGTAGAATTTTGCAATTCAAAGAAACCTTAGAATCCTCTTTGCCCTGACAGGTGTCTGTCCAGTATTTTCTTGAGCACCTGCTGGCATGATGAACATTTATTTCCTGACTATCATGGCAGTCCATTCTATTTTTAGACAGCCCTAAATGTTAAGAAGTTTTTACTGAATTTAAATCTATCTTCTATAACTTCTACCCACTATTGCTAGTTCTCCTCTCATTTATAGTTATCAGTGAACACTTGTTCTTTCTCCACTCATGAGTGAGTCACTGAAGGTTAGCCCATGCTCATCATTTAATCTTATGTATCCTGGACCTTTTTCACCAACGCACATGCTATCATGAGTGTTCCATGACAGGCAATCTCACTAAAGATATGCCTAAAAGTACTCATCTTTCCTTTAAATATTTCTGTAAGGTGTGGATGAGGAGTAAAATCTATGACTATTGTAGGGAACCTTCTGTGTATTATTTCTTCCCAAGTTGGCAAGTCGTCCAAAATGTATAATCTAGGCAAGGTACCTGGACCTTTAAGAAATTAAGTGCCTTTTCAATGGTTTCATAAGCAGAGGCAAGATTGAAGGCCAGGTCTTCTTAATTGACTCCAATGCTGGGCAGTTATCTATTAAACCATCTAACTCTTCTTTAAAAGATGCATTCTAGGGGACAT
>NW_025360645.1:0-1174 GCF_016433145.1 Gracilinanus agilis
TTTCCTTCTTGAGCTCTGCCAGTTTCTCCTTTGTGATTTGGATGCTGTGCAACTTGGTACATACATATTGAGCAATGTTATTTCCTCATTGTCTATACTGCTTTAAATCAGGATGTAATGACCTTTCTTGTCTTTTTTAATCATATCTATTTTTACTTTGGCTTTGACAAAAATCATAATAGCCACTGCTGACTTCTTTTTCACATTTGATGCCCAAAAGATTTCCTCAAGGGGATATATAAACAAATCCAGATGAATGGAGGGACCCCACAACAGGGCGCAGCTCAGAAGGTATGTAGAATTGGGACATTTCCATGCTATAAAGGAGTGAAACAGCTCTCATTATATCAGGGGCTGAGAACCCCCCCACACACACACACACACCACATACAGTGCCAAAGCCAACGCAAAATAAATAAGGCAAGTTTGGGGCACCCATTTAGTCATTGGCACCTCCAGGGCCTGATCCGGAGAGCAGCAAGACTTAGGACCCCAAAAGGCTAAAGAATGCATGGGGACTTTGAGCTCTGACACTCAGTGCAGGCACAGGTGGAGGAGGACTCAGGCATGAGTGAAGGCTCTGAAACATTGAGTGGGGAACCAGGGCAGATGGGTATATGACTGTGGAAGCACTGCCCTGAGACTTGTAAAGGAGCCTCCAGCAGAGAATCAAGCAAGGGTGACCACCAGGAGGATTGACCTTTAGAATAAGCAGACCTGAGACCTCAGGAGCCTAAAGAGCACAGAGAGACCCTGAGCATGAGGATAAAGCTGAGGAGGGGCTGGCAACCCAGAATCAGGAAGCCCAGAAGAGAAAGATTAACAGCAACAAGAATAAATTTTAAAACTCAACAACTTTTACACAGAGAAAATCCAGACAATAGAGCAAACAGAAGAAGAAAAAAAAACAAGCAATCCCATCCGGACTCTCCCAAAAAAATGAAAACTGGTCACAAGCTGTTGAAGAGTTCAAATCTGAGATTACGAGAAAGTTGGAAAAAATTTGGCTCGAGAAATGGGAAATAGCTCAAAAGGAAATCAGGCAAGAAAATAATAGTTTAAAAGGCAGAATTTTGCAATTGGAAAGTGAGGCTAAGAAATCGAATGAACTGATAATAAAATTGAACGCCAGAAATGACCAGATTGAAAAGGAAAACCAAAAGATTATAGCCGA
>NW_025360646.1:0-1042 GCF_016433145.1 Gracilinanus agilis
ATATATAATAATATAAAATAAAAAAGAGCCCAGGGATTCTCTAGGCTGCTATAAGTTGCTAATGTGCATTGGTAAAGATACTTTTCAACCTTGGAATTTTCTGTATTGATTAGATACCCCCTGCCACCACCCCCCTCAAAATAATGGAAATATATGCATTTACACATATATATGTGTGTTGTGTATACAGGTGTCCCTTCCACATCCCAGGGATTAGGGGACACAGTGCCCCCACAATTTGGAAAATCTATGTAAAATTTTTTGGCTTTCATGTTCTTTTCATAAACTTTAACTTTTTTACTTATTTTAACTTAAAGAATGAAGCTATATATATATTTATGGTGTAAGAAGATAAAGTATATTGATAATATACAACACTATACATCTATTTTATGTACTTTGGGATTTCTAAACTTTTTCTGTGTCAACTGCTTGGCCTTCATTTGCCGTCTGCAGTTTCAGGAAAACTCCCCCAAGTTCCCATTTAATTTCTTTTGCCAACCCACAGTTTATTGAAACAGCAATGGGGGAAGTCGTAATGTGGAAGGGATGCCTTGGTGTTGTGTCATTTAAAATCGTAGCTCCCTGCTACAACTTCCCTGACACCTCCTACTTCTTTTGTGGGAGGTATCAGATAAAGTATAAAAGAGAGAGTTTTTGGAACCTTTTTGCTCTTTCTACCCTAGAGGCTCTCCGATCCTGGACTCTCTCTACCTGGGAGGCAGAGGAGACCCTCTTTCCCTATCTAACTTTTCCCTTTTCTAATTTAAATAAAACCTAGCTTTTTAACTTAAACTTTTAACTTAAACCCTAAATTGCTATCTGATCTTTTATTTAAGCCCGGAAGGGCTCTGGTCAATTTCCCCCTGCCTGGACTGGGGACCACTACTTTCCTTTCCCTTCCTCTACCTTCCTCTCTCCTTTCTCCCATCTATCCTTCCTCCTTCCTATCTACCTTCCCTTCACCCCCTCACAGTATGTGTGTGTGTGTTTATGTGTGTGTATGTGTGTGTATGTGTGTGTGTGTATATATATATATATA
>NW_025360647.1:0-7726 GCF_016433145.1 Gracilinanus agilis
AAAAAAATGGACTTTATGGCTCCTGCAGAAAGAGCCATATCTGGCCCTCAAAAGAGCCAGATATGGCTCCAGAGCCATACGTTGCCGACCCCTGGGCTAGAAGATGGTAAAGTCCTATCTTGTCTTTGAGACTTAAAAGCCAAGGAAGTCAGTAGGTGAAGTGAAGGAGGGACAGTATTCCAGGCATAGGGAACAGCCAGAGAAAATACCTCAGTCTCAAGAAGTGGAGTGTCTTGTTCATGGAAGGACCAGGAGGCCAGTGCCACTGGGCTGAGGCGTATAGAGCAGGGGAAATGGCATAAGAAGACTGGAAAGGTAGGAGGGGGCTAGGTTATGAAGGGCTCTGAATGCCAAGGATTTTATATTTGATCCTGGAGGTAATTGGGAGCTACTGGAGTTTATTGAGTGTGTGTGGGGGTGGCGGGGGTGGTGCCTGACAGGCCATTCGCTGGAGCAAGGCTGATGATGGATAGCAGGCCTCTGGATGGTATCACCCATTTGGCATTTATGTGTACTGCCACGGAATGGCAGAGCTGGAATAACACCAAGAACCCGCGTTAAGGAAGGCTTCCATTTACGTTTCACTTCACCACAGCCCCAGCGAAGCAGGCAGTAGAAGGGAGGTCATTACAGCATCCCACTCCCTCCTTTTACAAATCAGCCACCTGAGGCTCTCCGAGGGCAAACCACTTGCCCTAGTCTATAAAACAACTTCTGGGCCAGAACCAGGTTTTCCCATTCTCCTTGTCTCGAGGGGTACCTGGGCCTAACTTTGGGTGGGACTCTTCGGGAATCACAGGCTGAGTGTCCTTAATTGGTGGAGAAGTGGGAGAAGCTGGGATGAATAAAGACCTTTACTAGGCTTGGGGATTTAACCCCATCTGTGTCTTCCAGTTCTAGTGGAGTTCCGGGTAGGCTCTGGGACGAAAACTTTGGGTTTTCAGAGACTGCCTCAATTGAACTTGAAAGAGGGACTTTTTGTTCCTGGGTTTTTGTTGTTGTTGTTTTAAATTTAAACCCTTAATTTCTATCTTAAAACCAATACTAGGTATTGGTTCCTAGGCAAAAGTGTGGTAAGGACTGGGCTAGTATTGGCATGCACAACTGGCCCCAGCTCAGGGAGCTGCTCCGTTCCCCCTTTTCCCAGCACCCAAGGACAATTTTTTGCATGTCCTGTCCCTCTGTCCAGCTGTCCAATGGGGGTGGGGAACTCACAGGCAGCTTAAATTTGCTCTCTGGGCACTCAAACTCCAAAACCTTTGCCTATGCTGGACTAGGTAATGGGCCTCAAGTGACTTGCCCAGGGTCACATAGCTAGGAAGTGTCTGAGGTCAAATTTGAACCCAGGACCAGGATCCTGGCTTTCAATCTTCAGAGCCACCTAGCTGTCCCCCTGTTTTTTAAATTGTAAACTCTAATGTGATGGAGCTTTAGGAGGCCTTCCTGATCCACCTCAATGCAAGTAATTCCTTCATCCCCAAGGCTATAGCACTGTTTTCACTCTCTTATGAGATTTCATAGGTCTTGCCTTGAATTATGGATCCATGTGTACATGTGTTCTCTCTTCATAGTAAGAATGAGGGTTTAAATGATGCTAAGCTCCTGAGAGCAGGAACCAGGTGCTGACTTTTACCTTTGTATCCCCTAGTGCCCAGCACAGGAGAACCCAGAACAATGGTTCCTTGATTGATTAAGACCAAGGCTTGCCCATTTATCTGAATCCTCCTCCCCTCCCACTACTGGGTTGCTGGGTGGCTAGGCCTGGAGTCAGGAAGACTCATCTTCCTGAGTTCAAATCTGATCTCAGACACTTACTAGCTGTGTGACTGTGGGCAAGTCACTTCACCCTGGTGGCAAACCACTCCCAGTATCTTTGCCAAAAAATCCTCAGAGTCACTGAAAAATGACAACTTTCCCTCCTACTCCTACTAAAATAGAAACCTCCCATCTCCTCTCTTTGTAAATCTTCCCTCAACTGATTAGCCATCTTGCACTCTGGCATTCTCAATATTCCACTGCTCAATTCTGAACTATACAATCTAGAGAGAGGCACCTTGGCATAGGGGCCAGAGAACTAGTCTCAGGAAGTCCTGGTTTCAAATGCTACTTCTAAATGGTCTCGTACAAATCACTTAATCTTTGTGTCCCAGTGAACTCTCCAAGACCATGGATTGCTGGACGGTTTCAGATCTTTGCTAGTAGAGGGAATTTCCTCACCTCCTCCTTTGAGTCTCCCAGACTCTTTAGGGACTCCATTCTTCAACCTTACCCTATCTTGCACAGATCTGGTTATCCTCTGTAGGTCCCGAGGAAGGAAGGGACTTTATTTAGAATCCAGAGTCTAATAGACTAATGGATGCTTGGCTATCCCAAGCCCCTTTCCCATTGGTTTGGTGGGATGGCTCAATGGGTAGGAAACATGCTTATTCTTTCTAGTGACTCCATCTTAAATTCAACTCATCTAAAACAGAAATCTTTATTGTTTCCCCAATACTTATTGCCTTACAACTCTCCTATTTCTGTTCAGTACCTCACCATCCTTCCAGTCACCCAGGCTTACATCCTAGGTATCATCCTTAACAACTCTTTTCTTTCCCCATGTACCCAAACAGTTACCAAATTTTTTCTGCCTGCACACATCTTTCTTATATGGGCCCCTTTTTCTACTCACACAGTCACCAACCTAGCTCAGGCCTTCATTTTTTCTAGACAATAGCCTTCTAACTTTGTCTTCAGGCCTCAAGTCTCTCCTCACTCAAATCCATCCTCTACCTAGCAGCCTAACTAACTGACTAACTAACTAACTAACCCTTCAACTCAGTAAACTTCAGTGGTTCTCAAATAGAAACTTTTGTTTGGTGTTAAAGCTTTTCAAACTTGGCCTCACCCTACCTTTCCTCCTCAGTTACACATTATTACCCTCCAGGAATTCCATTATCTAGCCAATGTAGCTCTTTTGGTAATCTTCGGATATAACATTCCATCTTCGGATCTCCAGTCTCTGGACCTTTGCTCCTGCCGATGTATACCTTTCTCATCCTCGTCAACTGGAATCACTCAAATTTCCTTCAATACTCAACTTTTTTTTATTTCAAAGATATATTTTCCCAATTACATGTAATAATAAATTTTAACATACATTTTCCACAATTATAAGATCTAAATTGTCTTCCTCCCTCCCTTCCCTCTCCCTCCTAGAGATAGTACACATTGGATCTGGGTTATATATGTATTATCATGCAAAATATACTTTCATATTAGTCATTGTTGTAAGAGAATACTCATATAAAACCAAAACCATAAACTAATGTGAAAGATAGTATGATTTCATCTACATCTGACTCCAACAGTTCTTTCTCTGGTGATGAATACCATTCTTTATCACAAGTCCTTTAGACTTGTCCCAGATCCTTGTGTTGCTGAGAGTGGCTAAGTCTTTCACAACTGATCATCCCACAATATTGCTGTTACTGTGTAAAATGTTCTGGTTCTGCTTATTACACTCTACATCAATTCATGAAGATCTTTCCAGCTTTTTCTGAAATCATCCTGCTCATCATTTCTTATAGCACAATAGAATTCTATCACCAATGTGCACCACAATTTCTTCAGCCATTTTCCAATTGATGGACATCTCCTCAATTTCCAATTCTTTGCCACCACAAAAAGTGTTTCTATAAATATTTTTGTACAGATAGGTTCATTATCCTTTCTTTTTTTTTTTTAATCTCTTTGGGATACAGACTTAGTAGTGGTATTTCTGGATCAAAGGGTATGCATTGTTTTAAGCCCATTGGTCATAACCATTGGTCATTGGTTAGATCAGTTCACAACTCCACCAACAATGCATTAGTGTCCCAGTTTTGCCACATCCCCCCCTCCAACATTTATCTTTCCTTTACTGTCATATTGGCAAATCTGATAGGTATAAGAAGTACCACCTTATTCTTGAAGTGTTTCTTAATACCCTCTGCTGTTACAAAATGAAGTAGGTAGAGTTCAGGTCATGGAGTCAGAAAGACTCATCTTCTTGAGTTAAAATCTGCTTTCAGACATTTACTAGCTGGTGACCCTGGACACAGTAACCTTTTCTTTTCTTTTTTTTTTTTTTTAACATTTATTAATATTTATTTTTTTGAAAAGTTAACATGGTTACATAATTCATGCTCTTACTTTCCCCTTCACCCCCCCTTCCCCTTTCCTCCCTATAGCTGATGTGTATTTCCACTGGTCACAGTAACCTTTTCTGCCTCAGTTTCCTCATCTGTAAAATGAGCCGGAGAAAGAAATACCAAACTATTCCAGTATCTTTGCCAAGAAAATCCCAAATGTACCACCCCATATCTGTCAGATTGGCTATTATGACAGAAAGGGAAAATAGCAAAATTGGAGAGGATATGGAAAAATTGAGACACTAATGCACTATCGGGGGAGTTGTGAACTAATTCAATCATTCAGGAGAACAATTTGGACCTGTGCCCAAAGAGCTATAAAACATTACATACCTTTTGACCCGGCAATACCATTACTAGGTTTTTACCTTAAAGAGATTAAAAAAGAGAGAGAGAGAGAGAAAGGACCTATATGTACAAAAATATTTAAAGCAACTCTTTTGGGGGGGGGGCAAAGAATTGGAAAGTGAGGAGATGTCCATTAATTAGGGAATGGCTGAATAAGTTAATAGTATATGCTTGTTAATGGAATACTAGTATGCTATAAGAAATGACAAGCAGGAAAAGTTCAGAAAAATCTGGAAAGACTTACATGAACTGAAGCAGAGTAAAACAAGCAGAACTAGGAGATTATGCACAGTAACAGCAATATTGTGGGATGATCAACTGTGATAGACTCAGCTACTCTCAGCAATATAGTGATCCAAAACTATCCCAAATGACACATGATAAAAAATGCCAACTACTTCCAAAGAAAAAGAACTGAGTCTGAAACTAGACCAAAGCAAACATTTTTCACTTTCTTAATTTTTTTTGTTTGAACTTCCTTCCACAAAAGGATTAATATGGAAAAATGTTTTACGTGATTGCACATGTAAAATCTATATCTGATTGCTTACCATCTCAATGGGGGGAGGTAGAGATGTGTGGGTGGAGGTGGGGAAGGTGGGAAAGAATTTAAGACTCAACATTCTTTGAAAAATGTTGGAAACTGTTTTTACATGTAATTGGAGGAAAATTAAACTAAATTAAAAAAAAAAGAAAGAAAGAAAACCCCAAATGAGGTTACAAAGAGTCAGCCATGGGGGCAGCTGGGTAGCTCAGTGGATTTCAAGCCAGGCCTAGAGGCGGGAGGTCCTAGGTTCAAATTTAGCCTCAGACACTTTCCAGCTGTGTGACCCTGGGCAAGTCACTTGACCCCCATTGCCTACCCTTACCACTCTTCTGCCTTGGAGCCAATACACAGCATTGACTCCAAGATGGAAGGTAAAGGTTTTAAAAAAAAAAGTCAGCCATGCCTGAAAACAACTGCTTCTAGTACCTCTTCCAAGGTTATTTTGTATTCATTTTAAATCTGCTTATTTATACACATTAGATATACACATTAGTCTCCTCCATTAGAATGTAAACTCTCTGAAGGCAGACACTGTTAAAATTTTGTCTTTTTTCTCTTTTGCATCCAACACAGTATGTGACACAATATCTGCTGATCAGCCATTTTCAGTTGTATCTGACACTTTGTGACCCCATCTGGAGTTTTCTTGGCAAATATGCTGGAGTGGTTTGTCATTTTCTTCTTCCATGGAAGATGAAACTGAGGCAAACAAGGTTAAGTGACTTGCTAGTGTCTGAAGCTAGATTTGAACTCAGGAAGATGAGTCTTCCTGACTTCAGGCCCAGGGCTCTATGGTGCCACCTATGTGCCATCTGGCATAACATTAGATGCTTAAGAAATGCTTTTTGATTGAATAGAAACAATTTGTAAATCGGTGTCAAGTATATAATCTCGTTGCTTACATAAACCAGTTTGATGTGACTTAAACACAGTGGTGAGCAGGCATGATTCTTTTGTTTAAAACCCTTAATCTTTAGTTTTAGAATCAATACTGTCTATTAGTTCCAAGGCAGAAGTACAGTAAAGGCTAGGCAGTGGGGGTAAAGTGACTTGCCCAGGGTCACACAGCTAGGAAGTGTCTGAGGTAAAATTTGAACCCAGGATCTCCTAACTCTAGGCCTGGCTCTCAATCTACTGAACCACCCAGTGAACAGGCATAATTCTGAGTGAGAAATCAGGGGAACAAGCTCATTAGGGAAGTTCAGGCAAGAGCTGGATGTTCACCTGTTGTGAGTAATTGGAGAAAATTCTTGCATTGGGAGGCAAGTCAGACTAGATGACCTCTAAGATCCCTTATAATACTAAGACTTTTTTACACTTTTTGAGACCAGTTTTGAGATCCTTTAGTTCAATCACTCACACACAGGATAACTTTCTCTCTACCTCTTGTAAGGTCTCAGATTTCTGTAGCATTTAAATGGCAATAATTTTCTTAAATCTTTCCTTCCTCCAGAGAGGCTCTAAGGACACAGATATAGGAAAAAGTTAGCTTTTGAGGAGCATTAAAGGCCCATAGATTTCTCATCTCGTTTAATTTCACTTATTCAACCATATTTGTTGAATACCTCCTAGGCATTTTAATTCAGGGAACATTTATTAAATATTTACTATATATAAGGCAGTGGTTCCCAAACTTTTTTGGCCTACCACCCACTTCCAGAAAAAATATTATTTAGCCCCCTGGAAATTAATTTTTAAAAATTTTAATAGCAATTAATAGGAAAGATAAATGCACCTGTGGCCATCACCGCCTTCCTGCAACACTGCAGCACCCACCAGGGGGCGGTAGTGCTCACTTTGGGAATCACTGCTATAAGGCATTATGGAAAGTATTTGCCTTCAAGAAACTTATATTTTGTTGGGAGGGATATGATGTGTACATGGGATAGCCGTAAGACGTGATTTCATTGGTCTAGGACTGTGTTGGTGAACCTATGGCACTTGTGCGGGGGTGGGGGGGTGCTCCCCTCCCCCTATCCATGCCTGCCCGAGGACATTTCTCACATGACCCGTCCCTCTGCCCAGCAGTCCAATGAGAGTGCTTCCTTCCTGCCCTGTGTGGGGTAAAGGGGGGGGAGAGCACAGGCTCATTTGCAGCCTGAGGGTTGTAGTTTGGGCATTTGGTTTCTAAAAGGTTCACCATCACTGGCATAGAGCATTCCCCATGCAAACTGACCTAGCATAGGAAAATGTGGGTATGGGCTCCACCTAGGGGTGTGGGCCTTACCTGCAGCCTAGATTCCCTTCGTTTTACCTTCAGCCATAGCCATGGGCTCAGATGAATCCTCTGATATGCATTACATATTTGTCCAGTAAGCAAAGTTGTGATGTGAGTAAAGGTTGTCTTTGAGGCTCTCCTTCTTCTGGTGTCCTGGACAACCAACTCACTGTAGGGCCCCTCTCAGGCCACACCTCTCCAGGAAGCCCCTCTAGCATGGATGGCAACAACGTGTATCTGCTCTGTGCCTTTTTGCTTCCTTGAAAACCTCTGTGATTGGGGGCAGCTAGGTGACTCTGTGGATGGAAAGCCCAACCTGGAGACTTCCTAGCTGGGTGATCATGAGCAAGTCACTGAACCCCAGTTGCCTAGCCTTTACTGCTTTTTCTAGTTTGGAACCAATATTCTGTACAGATTCTTAAGATAGAACATAAGGGGAGA
>NW_025360648.1:0-2306 GCF_016433145.1 Gracilinanus agilis
CCTAAAAAAAGGTGGGAGCTTAATAAATGTTAATTGATTGATTGATAGTATGCCACATTATAGTTGGAATGGACCAAACAGTTGAAATCTTTAAAAGAAAAGTGTTGTGTGAAACCAAGTATGGCTTTTATGTGGAAGCTAACTCTATCTCTTCCACATTATTATTCATGAATTAAGTGAATGTGATCATAATATCATAGATTTCAGGCTAAAAGGGATTACCTTTAGTAGCCATGGTCCAACCTCATCATTTTACAATGGCTACATCACTTACTCAGGATCACACACCTACTAACTGTCTGAGGCAAGAGATGAACTTATTGAGGCAGGAATCTTCCTGTTTCCAAGTTCAGCACTGACTTCACAGTGGCATCTAAACACCTATTGTTCTTACCATGATATAATACAGTGGTTCCCAAACTTTTTTGGCCTACTGCCCCCTTTCCAGAAAAAAATATTACTTAGCATCCCCTGGAAATTATGAAAATATTTATTGAACTCAGAATAGAATGTAACACAAAAAAAGTGTGGCCATCACACTCTGGATCGCTGCAGCACCCACTGTGTGGTGGTGCCCACTTTGGGAATCACTGACATAATATAAGTATGTAAAAGTGAAGCAAATTACCATATTTGATGTTGGAGGGAAAATATTATTATGAACTTGAGGAATCAGGGAAGGCTTCATGAAGGAGAGGGGCATTGAGGTGGCACAGTAATTAAGAGTGCTAGGTCTAAAGTTAGGAAAACTTACCTTCCTGAATTCAAATCTGACCTCTGACATTTCTGATCTGGGTGATCATGGGTAAGTCACTTAACCCTGTTTGCCTCAGTTTTCTCATTTGTAAAATGAACTGGAGAAGAAAATGAAAAGCCACTCTGGTATCCTTGCTAAGAAAACTCCAACTGAGATCACTACAGGTCAGACACAACTGAAAATGAATAAACAACAAAAATTTGGATCCTAGGAAGCAGAACAACGGAGAGACGTTGCAAAAAGGCAAATTAAACTTGATGTTAAGGACAAACTTCCTAACAATAGATCTATACTTACATGGAATGATCAATCTTGGGAGTAAATATTTTCCTTCTAATTTGAAGCTTCTCCCATCACACCACTGCATCCAATTAGTTTCCTAGTCCTTTCAATCCCATCATGATAACATCTCTTGTATCTTTGTCCTTCTCTCCTCTGATACTGCTACCACCTTGGGGAAGACCCTTATTATTTCATACCTGAATTATTACAGTAACCTTAGGCTTATCTCCTTGCTGCGAGTATCTCTCCATTCCAGTTCATCCTCCATTCAGCTATCAAAGTACTCTTCTTTAAATGTAGGTCTGATCATGTCACCCTACCTCGTTGTCAATAAAATATAATGACTCCCTATTGACTACAGAATTAAATATAAAATCCTATAATTGGCTTTTAAAGCTCTTCATCACCTGACTCCTTCCTACTCTTCCAATTTTTTACACTTACTTTCCTCCTCATAGTCTTCATGTTCCTCACACAAGATACTCCATCTCCCAAACATGGTTATTTTTACTGATTGTCCCTACCATCTCAACTTTTTGGCTTTCCTGACTTCCTTTAAGTTATAATATCCCACCTTCTACAAGAAATCTTACCTGATCCCCTTTACTGGTAATGTATTCACTTACAGATTATTTCAGATCTATTCTCTATAAATCTTATTCATGCATAGATGTTTGCATGTCTTCTTCTCCATTAGCCTCTAAATCCTTTGAGGGAAATGACTATTCATTTCTTTGTATGCATCCTCACTCTTGTTTTAGTCATTGGTACATGACTTAATAATTGCTTGCTGTCTCAATTTGACATCAGGTAAAGGCTATATGGCCATTTGAGCATATTTTAATAGCATTTCTTCAGCCTTAAATTAGATTTAGTAGCCATTGATAGATCTTCCAACTCTAAAATTCCAAGAATCTGCAAAATACACTAGGTGACTATCGGTGCCTTGCTTTTCTCCTTAGATGTGGTTATTATTCTTCCATTGCAGACTTCTCATACCTTCTCAGCTTCTTTTCCCATATAACAATTAATTACCTACCCTGGATATCAAACATCATTCTCTTTCTTTCCTTATTACATCAGGTGGCCAAGAAACAGAATTTTATCATTTGCTGCAACATAAAACTGCCTATTTGATGCCTAATTTTTACATAATCAAATTGAAAAATGGATATTATAGTGAACAATAAATTAAACTTTAATGGGTTAAAACTGCAGTAAAGTTTTGGGGACTATATTTTTATATGTAGACATATATAGAGACATA
>NW_025360649.1:0-4407 GCF_016433145.1 Gracilinanus agilis
CAGTTGGGAAGTGTCTGAGGCCAGATTTGAACCTGGGACCTCCCGTCTCTAGGTCTGGCTCTCAATCCACTGAGCTACCCAGCTTCCCCCAATCACACTATTGATTAATAGTATCAAGTAGGACTACTGCCTTGCTTATTCTGAACACTATTTTTCTCTAATGCAACCTCATATTAGGTCAGAATTTTTTTGGCAGTCACATTTTATGTTCGTTCTTTTTGGCTTTAGAAAGTACCAGGTACTTTTTTCCCCATTAAAAAATATATTTGACTAGCTATGTCTCACCTACTCTATTTCTACAGTTGATCTGAACCAAGATTTCTAATGTATTAATTTTTTCTTGTTCATTTTAATTCATCAATATCTCTTAAAACCTGACTTATCCAAGATATTAGCTGTTCTGTCTCCTTACTTTGTGTCTCTTGAAAATTCAAGAAGTATTTGTACCTGTGATCTCAACAGTGAGGATATTCCCTCCATGCCTGCCAGACTGAGCACCTCTTGTCCATAGCATCCCTTAAGATCATCCAATTACTAGGAACTTTCTTAGATGCCCCACAACATCACAAGGATACAAATAGAGAATTCAGGCTGTTCCAGCAATTATCCTTCAATCTCATCACACAACTGGAGTTTTTTCTTTTTTGTTAATGAATCTCTCAATGACATCTTTCACAATCCAGCGCAGGCCATATTGACATTATTTCTGTTGTATTTTTATTTATTTTCTTAAACATTTCCCATTCCCATTTTACTCTGTTTCAGACACTTAAAAGTTCTGCTAGTGTTTTGTAGTCACTTGAGTCCGACTCCTCAGTTTACCCCACTCTTGTTTCATGATGATTTGTTTATATTATATCAAAGACTGCTCATGTCCACTGCGCGCCTCTCCTCTGACTCTTGGGCATTCCTCAATTTCAGTTTTTCAGAGGCTTTACTATTCCATGGCTCACAGCTGTGGTCATCTGTGTCATTTGCTGGACCCTTTTCTTCAACCAATCATAAGTCTGTCTGCTAATAACCCAGCTCGCAAGGATATCAGAAAGTGGATTCAAGAGACATGGACTTTTTATCTTGGACCTGTCATTTATTATTTGTTTATTATTTATTATTTAGCTGTGTGACATTAGATGAGTCACTCATCCTCTCTAGGTTTCCATTTTCTGATATGTACAATGAGGACATCATGTGAAATGACACTAGCATCTCTCTCAACTCTCCATATTCCATGATTCCAGCTTTGTTGTCATCCAGATCAGCGATCCGCTGCTCTCCTCTGACAAAAGGCACTGGCTGGAATAACATGATCGTGATAAATGTACAGAACTTAGGCTCAAAACTTGAGTTCAAGGCCCAGTTTTTTCACTTATCAGCTATGTGATCTGGAGCAAGTCTTTTGGCCTTAGTTTCCATTTCTTTATCCTTAAAAACAAAAATAATAATACTTTATTTCACGAGACTGTTACAAAGAAAAAATGAGGTGATATTTGTGAATAAAACATGAGTAGATATAAATAAAGCTAACTAGTGACCAAATGAAAATGATAAAAGCAGAAGTATTTGTAATTATAAGGTGCTGCTATAAGATATTATCTTCCAATTTAGTAACTCTCAAAAAATAATAATAATAATAATAATAATTTAGCTAGTTTGCCAAGGTTTTTTAGTGAACCTATGTGAACTCCCAGCAATCCTTGCTCTACAGACTAACCTATAAATAAAAAAGCCTAATGTAACTACAGTGGGATTCTTGCATGTTCCCATCCTCAATCCATTTCTACCATGGACTTTTGTTAACCAAATGAGTTACTTCATGGCAATTATCTTCACTAATATTCCAATTGGCATTATTCCACAGCCATGCTTATGCTTAAACGCCTCCCTTCTCCTGCCCACACCATTTTGCAATGGTCAGAATGGGAAGGATCAGGAAGGAGCTGTGGATGGTCAGTGCCATAATGGTCATTTTAAAATTTTAGCCTGCTTCATATTTGATTCATTCAAAGGACCCATGGGATGAGGAAGATAGGTGAGAAACAGGGAAATAGGTGAGAATCAGGGAAAGAATCAAACAGATTCCAAATAAAAATATGAATATATGGGGTAGGAATGTGAAAAATAAAAAATGTATACAGAAAAGAGGGAGAGGAAAAAGGGAGTGGAAGAATAAGAAAGAAATGAAGAGCTTGGTGATCTTTCCTCTCTCTCTCCCATTCTAGTCTTTGTTGATTCATTTTCAGTCACATCTGACTCTTCATGACCCCAGTATCTTTACAAAGATACTGGAGTGGTTTGCCATTTCCTTTTCCAGCTTATTTTACAGATGAAGAGACAGAGACAAACAGGGTTAAGTGATTTGGTCAGGGTTATACAGCTAGTAAGTGTCTGAAACCATATTTAAACTCATCAAGATGAGAATTTCTTCCTCTAGGCCTGCCATTTTCTCCACCGAGTCACCTAGCTGCCATTCTATGTCTACTTTCCACTTTTTTTGTTACTCAGCTATGTTTTCTTGAATACTGAGAGTTTGTTACTAATGGATCTGGAAGCCCTGGTTTGGGCCATTCTGGTCTAGAAAGAATCACCAGGACATCTGAATTCCATTTCTAGCCCTGACTTTCTGGTGAGAGGTTAGAATGTCTCTTGTCTTTTAGGGTCATGTCTGTAAAATGGAAATAATCACTGAGCTTCTACCTCACAGAGGATGTACAAAGTATTTCAATGATCATAACAACTCTACAAAATTGTTAAAATATTATTACATTATTATATAGAAATATTATTGGGCAGCTAGGTGGCACAGTGGATAGAATACTGGGTCTAGAATCAGGAGAACTCATCTTAACACTGTGGTCCTGAGCAAGTCACTTAGCCTTGTTTGTCTCATTTTCCTCATCTGTGAAACGAGCTAGGGAAGGCATATGGCAAACCACTCTGCTGTCTCTGCCAAGAAAATTCCAAATGGGATCATAAAGAGTTGGACATGACTGAAATGACTGAACAACATCAATATTATTAGTTCTATTTTACAGACTAAGGAACTGAAGCCCAGAAAAAGTCAATACCTTGCCCAGGGTAACACAGCTAATAAGCATCAGAGAAAGATTCAGACTTAAAACTTCTGGCTTCAAGAAAACAATCATTATTCTTTCTCCTGCACCATAATGGCCTTTTTTCTAGCCATAAGAGATAATGTAATAACAGTGTTTATGAAGTGTATAGCATTTAATAGCACACTGATGTCCATAATAAAAATAACAGCTAGCACTTAGCACTTTGTAAGGTATTGCCAAGTGCTTTACAAATATTTCATTTGATTGTCACAACAACCTTAGAGGTGAGTGCTACTATTATCCCCATTTTGCAAATGAGGAAACTGAGGTAAATAGTAGACGTGTAATTTGCCAATGGTCACACAGCAAATAAGTGCCAGAGGATCTGAACTCAGGTCTTCCTGTCTCCAGGTCCAGTGCTCTAAGCATTTGTACCACCTGGCTGCCAATGAGAATCCTTTCCTTATTTTGAGGGTCAAACAGCCCCAAGGCAAATTTGGCCAAAGCAGCAATAAAGCAGGTCTAAGTTTCCATATTTAGTGGAATGGGAGAGAAAAAGGAAGAAAGGAACAAAGAAAGAAATGAAGGAAGGAACGAAGGAAAGAAGGAAGGAAGGCAGGGAGGGAGGGAGAGAAAACAATTTGAATATTAAGAAAAAAAGAAAACGTAATCATTTACTTGAAGGTGTAGTCATACCTCACATTGATATACTGTAGTTCACTTTAGTTCCTGGAAATCACAGGATTGTAGAACTGGGAAGACTAGAGATCATCCTGGCTGATGCCCTCATTTTAGGGATGGGGAAACCAGCCCAGGAAGTGGCATGACTTGTCCAATGGCTGTGCTAAGGTCTCAACTCTCAGTCATGGGCTCTATTACATCATCTTGTTATGTTAGCAAGCATTAGACACATCAGTCAGCTGATATTGGACATCAGACTCTTGTTAAACCTTGGCTGTTCAACAGCCATGATAACATAGCCCAAACAGACTGGCTATTATTGCTATAAATACAATAAAGTAAATTAAAAGAATATGAAAAGAAAGCCAAATTCTCATTTTAATGACTAAGTTTGGTCCCAGAAAAGGATAATGAAACATTCCTCCCTCCTCTTGGCATCATCATTCCTAATATTTATATAGCACTTAAAGATTTGGGACATGTAGGTGGTATAGTGGTACACTAGACCTGGAGTCAAGTAAGACCTGACTTCAAATCTGGTCTCAGACACTTAGTTGTGTAACTCTGAGCAAGTTACTTTCCCCTGTTTGCCACATTTTCCTCCTCTATAAAATTAGTTGGAGAAGAAAATGGCAAGCCACTCCAGTATCTTTGTCAAGATGTAAGGATAAGT
>NW_025360650.1:0-1014 GCF_016433145.1 Gracilinanus agilis
CTGAGGCCGGATTTGAACCTAGGACCTCCCATCTCTAAGCTTGACTCTCAATCCACTGAGCTACCCAGCTGCCCCAGCAACAGAGATTTTTAAAGCTTCTGATCCTGGAAGGGGCTTCAGGGGCTTCCTTGGGCTTTAGGTGGGCGTCTACCACCCAGGAAGTATTTAGGAAACAAAATGTTTCCCTCAGCACTCAGCTCCAGTTTACATTCCAGGGGTCACTTATCTCTTTAAGAAAAACTTCCTTCTCAATCCACAGTTTAGGGGAAGACACTGGATGGGAGCTGGAGATGCTCCCTTAGGACGTGCAGATTCCTAGGTCTGCTACTAGGGTCTTTGGGATAAAGACGCTCCACATACCTTCTCTTCCAGATCCTCCTTTTTCCTTTGGAAGACAATCCATTCTCTTTAGAGCAATTGCACAGAACAAAGCCGGCGGGCTCTTGTTCAGCTTTGTGTTCGATTAGTCCTTTTAAAAAAATCAGACTCTTAGATCTAGAATTCTAGATCAACGATCATCCATGTTCAATGCCTGTTTCACAGGTGAGGACACTGGAAAGCAGAGAAAGTGGGTGACTGAACCAAGGTCGTTCAGTAGACAAGAAATCACCTCAGCCAATCTACCAGTCCTTTAATAATAAAAGGATGGGCATAGGGTCCAGACCTGAGATTTTATGGAGACACAGAACTCCCAAGTACAGACTCAGAGAGTTGCCCAGGGCACTGAGAAATCAAGTTACTTGTCCAGAGTCACGAAGCTAGTCTATATCAGAGATGGGTCTTGAAATAAATTGGGGGGACAGTTAGTGGCTCAATGGCTAGAGTGCCTGACCTGGTGAGATGGGAAGTCCTGTGTTCAAATGTGACCGAAAACACTTCCTAACTCTGTGACCCTGGGCAAGTCTCTCCCCTTACAGGTCTTTTGCCTTGGAACCAATACTTAGTATCCTTTCTAAGATAGAAGATAAGGAGAAGAGGATGGGGAGGGAGGGAGGAGAAGGAGAAAGAAAGGAG
>NW_025360651.1:0-2744 GCF_016433145.1 Gracilinanus agilis
CTTCTTGAGCTCTGCCAGTTTCTCCTTTATGAATTTGGATTTTATGCCACTTGGTGCATACATATTTAGCAGTGTTATTTCCTCATTGTTTATACTACCTTTAATCAGGATATAATGACCTTCCCTGTCTATTTTAATCATATCTATTTTTACTTTGGCTTTGTCAGAAATCACAATTGCCACTGCTGCCTTCTTTTTCTCATTTAATGCCCAAAAAATTTTGCTCAAGCCCTTAACCTTAAACTTGTGTACGTCCACCCACCTCATTTGTGTTTCTTGTAGTCAACATATGGTAGGGTTTTGGTTTCTAATCCACTCTGCTATTTGCTTCTGTTTTATGAGCGAGTTCATCCCATTCACATTCAGAGTTACAATTGTTAGTTGTGTATTCACTGACATTTTTATATCCTCCCCTAGACCCACTCCTTCTTATTACACTATTTTCTTTTACACCAGTGGCTTGCTTTGAGCCGGTATCCCTTATCCCCTCCCTTCATTGACTTCCCTTTCTTCCCCCTCCCTTGTTGTTCCCCTCTTTTTGTTTTTTTAAAGACCAAATGAATTCCCTCCCCCTTCTTCTACTGTGTGATTTTTAAAATAAATTTTATTAATATCTTTTTTACATTTCCTCCAATATCTCTCTTTTCCTGGATAGCCATGAGATAATTAATTGGTCATGGGATGTACACCAGTGGGGTTCATAAGCTTTAATGTTAGGAATATTGATTCATAGGGTTATTCCTAGAGCAGAAATTAACAGCCACCCTCTGGAGGTACAATCCATAAATTCAAATGCAAATTGAGGGAGCAATCC
This sequence comes from Gracilinanus agilis, assembly GCF_016433145.1. Lineage (NCBI taxonomy): Eukaryota > Metazoa > Chordata > Mammalia > Didelphimorphia > Didelphidae > Gracilinanus > Gracilinanus agilis. Next base: position 815 of record NW_025360651.1, read on the forward strand.
AAAGACTTACTACACATAGAATCAGAAAATTCCACAGTTGGATACCATTTGCCATATAACCCCTCTCGAAGACACACTATGCCTCCAGAGACAGTCTGTTCCACTTCTGAAGTATGGACACCTCTCTGAATCAAAAAGTGAACAATGGAATTGACTGAGCAGACAATGAACTCACCTCATCTCTGGGGGCTTTAAGTACCTAAGCCAGCTCTACTTGTGAGGAAATGTTTCCTGATCTCAAATCTAAATCTGCTTCTTTGCAACTTTTATCCATTGCTTTGGGTTCTGCCCCCTGAGACCAGTCTAGAACAAGCCTAATTTTTCTTCCATGTAAAAAACTTTTTAAACCTTGAAGAAAATAATCATGCCCTCCTTGTATCTGCTCTAGGCTAAACATCCTCAGTTCTTTCAACTGATCCTGGTATAGCAGAGATATGGGACCCTTTTCTCATCTTCTTTTGGACACAAGAACATCCTTTCCAGTATGGCACCCAGAACTGGACATAACACTACAGATATGGTCTAACTAGGATAGATGACAAAGGGATGCTCCCTTCCTCCTTCTCAGAAACTCTACCCTTATGAAAGCAACCCAAGATCCAACTAGCTTCTGAAGCTGCCTCATCACCATTGCTGACTCAGACTGAGCTTGCAGTCCACTCAGACTCCCAGATCTTTTTTGGAACATGAGAGGAACGATCATCTATTCAAAATAATTTTGAACTCTGTGTTAATGTGGCAAAGATTCTTTTATTTCATCCTCCCAAGAATGGGTACTCACAAACCAGTGTTACAAGTGTTACAGCTAGCAAGGAAGTACAAAGTATGGGAGCACACTGGCTCCTTTTATCCTAGTTCCTAACACAAAGATGGTCCCTACCCTCATTCACCATTGGTTGATTACTCAAGAGTTACAATTTTATCCCCCAAGCAAGCCGATCAGTACAGCAATGCACAAAGCCCATTATCCTAATTATTCAAACATGTTTTAACCAATCAAAACAAGGACTGTTTTAATCTTATCTGCATATCCTGTTAGCCTTTGAAAGATTCATATATGAATTTGGAAAGCTTATACAGGCACAGGCCTAGCTCTGGACCTAGATATGTCCACGTGGTATTGGTTCAAGGACGGGCGTGAAGGAGGGTATCTCCTGGGACCCTGGCCAGGCCCCAGGTGGGTGTCTGACTCTTTGTATGCCGACAGTTTCTGGGAACTCGCCACTCCCGAAAAACCGTAAACAGTCCCATGGATCTTCCGGGGAGGGTCGGCCCCCTCTCTCGGGAAGATTCTCGGACCCAAAATTGTTTAGTCCAACATCTTTGGCTCTAATCCCACAAGCCCCATTCCTTGCCAAGATTAGCCAGGTTATGCAAGCGTACTGGCCAAAAAGCCACTTTTGTCTACGACCCCCATAAAGGTCCTTACGAAGCCCTCAGCCCTCGGCCCTCTGGAGTCTCACCCATGGAGAGGACACTCTGCCAGGGACCCTCCCAGTCAGGATTCTGGGTAGCTGTTCAGGGACCCCCAGCCTTGTGAACCCAGGAGTTGGTGTCTCCCCCCATTTGGTGATGTATTCTTGGCTTATATATGCTCTTATTGCTTTCGCTTTTGTGCTTCTTAGTTGTATATTTTATTGTTGCTATAAATCAAATATTTCACTGCCCATTTTATAATTAATAAATAATTCTTACTGAAAACTGTGGTGCCAGAATCCTAACATGGTCTCTTAATGAGACAAATTCCCTTAACAAGCCAGTCTTTTAAAGGAACAACCTATCATGGTGTTCTTTGTCATGTCCTGCTGACATGGATGTGGGGAAATGGGGCTTAAGCTAGGAACACAAAAGTGTTTTTAATCAAAAAACTTGGGTTATGTGGCCCCTTTTCTTCCCATTTCTACTCCATTTCAGGGGACCCCTGTTATCT
>NW_025360652.1:0-1439 GCF_016433145.1 Gracilinanus agilis
AAGGAAGGAAGGAAGGAAGGAAGAAAGGAAGGAAGGAAGGAAGGAAGGAAGGAAGATAGATACTTAGGTACATAGATAGATGGATACAAACAGGTAGATTGATAGATGGATGGACAGACCGACAGAGATGGATGATGGATAGAGATAGACAGACAGGAGGATGGACGGACATTCTCTGGTCGAATGTAGGCTTCTTGTTCACTTTTGTCTTTGTATTCCCAATGTCTATCACACAGTAGGTGCTTAATAAATGTTTCTCGATTCATAGATATGGTTCTAAAAAGGCCATATAATCCAATCCCATCATTTCTCAGATGGCAATACTGACCCTCAGAAAGCCTGGGTGACTTGCGCAGACTCACACGGCTCCTGATTTCATTTTACCGGTTTACATAGAGAATGGTGAGCTTCAAATCTGCCCGACACATCCTGACCGATCCATGTCAGGTGGCTATAAGCCAGGGTTTCCCCACTGTTACCTGCCCAGCACCTCCTCAGTCACATCAACAGGGGGGCACGCAGAGTCCTTCTCCCTCAGCCCCTTCTCCCAGAGGCCAAATCTCCGCCTTTGGTGGCTGCTGGACTCACCCAGTCGGACGGGGGCCTAAAGCCTTGCAAAAAGAAGCCAGTGTTCCCTGAGAATGTGGGGGCCTGGAGTGCTCTTCCCCATGCCTGTAACCTCCCCTTCCCCGGGGGAATAGTTTACACACCTGTTGAGACCTGTCTCAAAGTCAGAGTCGTTTCCTGAGCCTGGATAACTTCATAGAGAAACAGCTTTTTGGGCTTAGCAGCTTCAGTCTAGGGAGGTCTCTGTAAATCATCTGTATTTCACAGCCAGACAAAGACACGTCTGTTGTCTGGGGGGGAAAAGGGTGTTTATATACTTAGCAAACTCATGTTCAACTTTGCAGCAAAATCAGCTGCGAATGCCATGAGAATAAAGGTGCTCTGATAAATATAGTCTTGGGGTGGCTGCTGGGAGAGCACGGCTCTTCTGATTTGAATCTTAACTGTAAGGCAGAAACTATGAATAATGAATGGTTCAAAGGATCTAATCCTACCACCACTAGCAAGAACCCAGGCCTTGGAACCTTGGGCAAGTTTCTCCTCTCTGGCCCTGATTTTCCTCATCTATAAAATGGGAAGAATAATGTGTGCCCCGGTCCTTTTCTGCCTTACCTACCTCACTGGCTGTTGATAATGGTGGTCAAGAAAGCAGAATCTGAGCAAGACTTCAAAAGATAGGTAGAAAGCTGCGGTCTTAGAAAGAACATTGGGTGTAGGAGCCAAAAGACTTGAGTTCAAGTGTGCCTCGGCCTTGTTAGTTGTATGCTTCAGTAATACAATTTGGCCCCATTCTCAAAGGTATTTTGTATTGATTTGGAATTGACTTTTCTGTGTAAGCATTATAAAGAGAGAGAGGGAGGAAGGGAGGGAGA
>NW_025360653.1:0-1121 GCF_016433145.1 Gracilinanus agilis
TGCATTACACCTCTCTATGTATTCTTACTAATAACTATTTTTATTGCATTATAATCTGATAAGATTGCATTTATTATTTCTGCCTTTTTGCATTTGTTTGCCATGTTTCTATGCCCTATTACTTGGTCAATCTTTGTGAATGTTCCATATACTGCTGAAAAGAAGTTATATTCCCTTTTGTCCCTATTTATTTTTCTCCATATATCTATTAACCCTAATTTATCTAGGATTTCATTCACTTCTCTTGTCTCTCTCTTATTTATTTTTTGGTTTCATTTATCTAGACCTGATAGGGGAAGGTTGAGGTCACCCACTAGTATAGTTTTGCTATCTATTTCTTCTTTGAGCCCCACTAGCTTCGCCTTTAGAAATCTGGATGCTATACTGTTTGGTGCATACATGTTGAGTATTGATATTTCTTCATTGTTTATACTGCCTTTTACTAGTATATAATTACTTTCCCTATCTCTTTTAACCAGATCTATTTTTATTTTGACTCTGTTAGAAATCATGATTGCAATCAAAACAACTCTGAGGTATCACCTCACACCTAGCAGATTGGTGAAAATTATAGCAGGGGAATGTAATGAATGTTGGAGGGTATGTGGTAAAATTGGGACATTAATGCATTGCTGGTGGAGTTGTGATATGATCCAACCATTCTTGATGGCAATTTGGAACTATGCCCAAAGTGTGCTAAAAGAATGCATGCCCTTTGATCCAGTCATACTATTGCTTGGTTTGTACCCCAAAGAGATCATAGATAAAAAGACATGTACAAAAATATTTATAGCTGTGCTTTTTGTGGCAGTAAAAAAACTGGAAAACAAGAATATGCCCGTCAGTTGGGGAATGGCTAAAGAAATTGTGTATCTGTTGGTGATGGAATATTATTGTGCTCAAGGGAATGATGAACTGGAGGAATTCCATGTGAACTGGAATGACCTCCAGGAATTGATACAGAGTGAAAGGAGCAGAGCCAGAAGAACATTGTACACAGAGACTGATATACTGTGGTAAAATCTAATGTAATGGACTTCTGTACAAGCAGCAATTCAATGACCCAGGGAAATCCCAAGGGATTTATGGAAAAGAACACTACCCACATTCAGAGGAAGAAC
>NW_025360654.1:0-2616 GCF_016433145.1 Gracilinanus agilis
CACTTGACCCCCATTGCCCACCCTTACCAATCTTCCACCTATGAGACAATACACCGAAGTACAAGGGTTTAAAAAAAAATCACATAATCAAACAAAAATAATTAAATAATTAAATGGATTTATATAATTATATAGATCTATGTAATCACATAAATTATATAATTGTATAATTATGTAAATAATTATATAAAATTAAAATTATATAATTAAAAGTCTATAATAGAAATTTCTAAGAATAGAAATAATAGAATTTCTAAACTAGATAAGGTCTCAGAAATAACTTTACACCTCTGAGCCTCAGTTTTCTCAAATAAAAAAAGAGAAATTTTCCACCTCTCTCAGTAGGCGGTTGTCAAGGTTAACTGGAATAATGTATCTTAGAGTTTTATAACCATAAATATGTCAACACATAATTTATATTATTCTTCCCATTCAATCATTTAGTGCTTATTTGCATTTATTCTTATGTTTATTCTACATACATTTATTTATGTACCTATTGTTTACAATCTGGCAATGTAAGCTTCTGCAAATACCAAGGCCCTGGCACATACTAGAGGCTTAATAAACCTATTGATTGATTGATTGATTGATTCCTAGTAGTGAGAGTGATCCTTAAATAACCTTTCCAAAGAGATATTTTAACATAACTCTTCTTACTTATTCTTTTTCTCCTGTTTCCCCCAATATGCTTTTTTCCTTATGTCCAGGCAACCACAGCTTATCATATTGCAAATGCTAATAAAAACAAAATGAAGGCTAAGTGTTAGGAAATGGTGAGGCACAGTAGTAGGACTTAGGACTCAGATGGGCAGGATACTGAGGAAAGAATGAGGACATTTCCCAGAGGCTCTGGGACCTGGACTTAAAAAGAAAATTATAATATGAAAGGATTATCTAATAAACAAATTTACTTCCAAGTTCCTTCTACAACTGGCTATGGCAACACAAAATGCTACTGGATCCAATATAGTCAACAAAAATTTCTCCTTTTCCGCCTGATCTGTTCTCATCTTCTGGTGTGCTCTCAGAGTAACTGCTCCCACCCCTCCCTAGGAAAGCAAAAAACGTCTCCAGTTTCTTCCTCTATCTTTCCTATCTCCTCTTCCCTTCCCACTCCTCCATTATTTTTTTAAATTTAAGTTCCAAATTTCCTTCCTCCTTCCAGCCCCTTGTCCATCCATTAAGAAGGCAAGCAATACCCATTATACATGTGAAGTCATGTAAAACACATTTCCATATTAACCATGTTGCATTAAAATAGGAAGAAAAATAAAGAGAAAAAAATATGCTTCAATCTTCACACTTAGTTCATTAGTTTAGTTTACTTCTTAGGTTTTTGTTTTTGTTTTTTAACCTGGAGGTAGATAGCATTTTTCATTGTAAGTCATTTGGAATTTTCTTAGAACATTGTATTGATCAGAGTAACTGTTTCACAATTGATCATTGTCACAATACTGATTTACTATATACAATGTTCTCCTGGTTCTGCTCACTTCACCTTATATAAGTATTTCTAGGTTTTTCTGAAACCATCCTGCTCATCATTTCTTATAACATAATAGAATCTCATCACAATCATATACCACAATTTGTTTAGCCATCTCCTAATTGTTGGGAAGTTTCTTCAGTTTCCAGTTCTTTGTCCCCACTAAAGAGCTGCTATATTTTTGTACATACGAATCCTTTTCCTTGATTTAATATACAGAAACCAGTGATATTGTGAGCCAAAAGCTACACAGTTTTATAGCTCTTTGAACATATTTACAAAATGTCCTCCAGAATGGTAGAACCAGTTCCCAACTCCACATTAGAGTAACTTTTCATTTATCTATTCCAGCATCATTTCCCTTTTCCATCATGTTAATCTAATGGTTATAAGGTGATACTTCACAGTTGTTTAAATTTACATTTCATTATTAGCAATTTATTTTTTTAATTCATTTTTATAACATTTCTCCATGGTTATAGGATTCATGTTTTATCCCTCCCCTTCTCCAACTCCCTCCCATAGCCCACACAAAATTCCACTGGGTTTTACATGTGTCATTGATCAAGACCAATTTCCATATTATTGATATTTGCATTAGGGTGTTCACTTTGAGTCAATATCCATAATTATATCTCCATCCACCTGTTTGATTCTTCTATGTTTCTACTTCCACAGTTCTTCCTCTGAATGTGAATAGCATTCTTTCTCATAATTCCCTCAGAGTTGTCCTGGATCATTGCATTGTTGCTACTAGAGAAGTCCATTACATTCAATTTTACCACAGTGTATTCATCTTTGTGTACAATGTTCTCCTGGTTCTGCTCCAGGAGATTTAGATGCAAAAATCTTAAATAGAATACTAGCAAAAAGACTCCAGCAAATGATCATGAGGGTTATTCATTATGATCATGTGGGATTTATACTAAGAGTGTAAGGATGGCTCAATATTAGGAAAACCATTCACATAATGGACCATATCAAGAAGCAAACCAACAAAAATTACATAATTATCTCAATAGATGCTGAAAAAGCCTTTGACAAAATATAACACCCATTCCTATTGAAAACACTAGAAAGTATAGGAATAGAAGGACCTTTCCTAAAAATAATAAACAGTATATATC
>NW_025360655.1:0-3747 GCF_016433145.1 Gracilinanus agilis
TCCTTCCTTCCTTCCTTCCTTCCTTCCTTCCTTCCTTCTTCCCTCCCTTCCTCCCTCCCATTCTCTCTTCTTTCATCTTTTACATCTAGGTGACTCAATGGATAGAGAGTCAGGAAGATCCAAGTTCAAATTTAGTCTCTGACATTTACTTCTTCTATGATCCTAGACAACTTAATCTCTATCTGCCTCAGTTTTTTCAGCTTTAAAATGAACATCATAATTGCACCTACCTCACAGAACTCATGGAAGGATCGAGGGGTATGATGTTTGTAAAGCACTTAGCAAAGTCCCTAAAATGCATTACACCAAGTTCACATCTAAAAGCAACATGACCAGTGGTTTGCTAGTCTGCATCTTTGCTACCACTCAGAACTTTACTCCTTAACATCCAACTGCATAAAATTTGCATAGAATTGCTGGAATTCACCTGAATCATTTTCCTGACCTTTCAAAGCTTCCCAGGTTATAGCCATCCCCAATCTCCTTCACTCATAAGCAAGTTAGAATAAGCAGAAAGAGACAAATAAAAGAGATTCATATTTTTTGGCCATATGTTGATCTCAGAGAGTGAGGGGCCAAGAACTTCCTTTTCTTCCATGATTTTCTCTCATATCCACACAAAATCTAGGCAGAAAAAGCCAAAGAAAGAGCTGCCTGGGACTTGAGGAGAGCCATTTAGACTAGAACAGAAGGAGAGATGTCAGAGCAATGCTCATCCGTTGAGGAACTTAGCACCTCTGCTTCAGTCTCCATTAGGAGCTGACCCAGCTGAGGCCCATCTCTGGGCCAGGGCAGCTCATGGGGCCAGTTGGCCAGATGCTAACACTGCGATGCCCATGGTGTCCAGGAAGAGCCAGGATGGCCTTCCAGTAGGAAGATCAAAATGTCAAAGACCCTGCTGTGTGTACATCTGGAGCCTGCCTTGTGAGAGGCCTGAACTAATAGTCTGCCTTTTTCACTGCCGTCTGCAGAAGCCAAGCTATTGAATCTGTTGCCCACTTTGTCCTATAAAATAATTAAAACCCACAATGGACCCTTTCTCTCCTCAGAAGGCTCTTTACCCTATGCATTCATGGAATTGCAGGATTTGGAGCTGAAATAGGACCCTGGACATCATCTAGCCCAATCTATTCATTTTAGAGAAGAGGATTTGATGTCTTCTCAAAGGTCATATGGGTGATGAGCACAAGAGATTAAATCCAGGTCTTTTGACTCTATAACTAGGCCTTTTCCCACTGACTTACCTAGTCTTTGAAGTTTGTGGCATGACATTCTTGCCATGACTTCACATTTATTTAAAGTTTCAGAATTCTTCTTCTTGGGGATTATTTCAGAATAATGGGCCCATGGGAAACCTTTTTTGGAACCTATGACCTATGCCCCCTCTTCTTTTTGAAGTAAAGCCCAAGAGGGGAATGAATGGATATGGTTTGCCTGGCGGAGAAGCGGTTTGAGTGCAAAAATATTCTGGGGCAAGTGATTGGAGTTTCCTTTTCTAAGGGGTCTTAAAAAAAACCAGGACAGGTTCCTTTCTTGCCTCCCGTTCCCCATCAAAGTGAAGGCAGGGGCTTGTATTAAATGACCTTCCTGAGGGCCAGCTCTGCAATCCTCTGATCTTCTGACAAAATGGAACAATTTGTCTGCCATGTGTACATAACAATGTAATCCACAGTGCAATAATCCCCAAACCCATAATGCTGATGTTCTAATGTAAAAGGAATATTTCCCCCCATGAGATGAAACACCACCCTCACCATCTGTGCTTCCTGAAATTTCAGCCATAAATCCTGGTTGTATTTATCAGAGATTTGTTCTTCAAGATGGCTAATTTTAGTCTACAATTCAACTGAATTCTCATTTCCTTGCTTCTTCTAGCTGAGAAGTCTGATATTGCAGCTCTTCATATGAAGGATTTGGCAGATTCCCAAAGGCAAATAGCCTCATGTACTGGAATAGTGGAGGAACTTTTCCCCCCTCTCTCCCCCTTTTCATGTTCTTTTTTTTTCTCTTCTGCAATGAACTTGGGATAAAGAGAATTCAAAAGCCAATATTAATTTTCTCTGAGTCACATTAGACAGAAGCAACTGGATTCTGACAAAAGTCACCAGAGGAAGCAAGTCTTGGTTGGAGTTTGGTGAGATCAGTGCTTGACGACAGGCTTCCCAAGAGGGCTTCTTTCACTGAAACCATCACTATGGAAGTGATCTGAGCATGAACTAAGGAATGACGGTAAGCTTCTCTTCTTTGCCATATGGCATCTCCAAATATTAAGCAGTGCAACCGGCAGACTTTGAAAAGTTTTTTTGCCTGAATTCACTCTTGGATTTGAAGTTCAGGTGTGAAGATGATAAAATAACCTTTAACAGATTAGGAAAATGTGCACAAAAATATTTTAAGCGTTGCACAACTATGAAACCTAAGGATCACAGAACCAAAAGATTGGAATTGGTCCTAGAGAAGACTTACTTCAATTCTCAATTCAATTCAATTTAAAAACACACATAAACATGCATTAACCAATAATCTACTATGTGTCAAACATTTTGCTAGTTATTGGAGATACAGTGGCAAAAACAAAACTCTCTCTTCCCTTGAGATGACAACATTTTATTGCGGGATACAGTGAGTATATGGATAAGGAAATTAAAAAAAAAACAAAAAACTTAAAAAAAAGAAAATACAGGGGGCAGCTGGGTAGCTCAGTGGGATTGAGAGCCAGGCTTAGAGACAGGAGGTCCTAGGTTCAAATCCAGCCTCAGACACTTCCCAGCTGTGTGGCCCTGGTCAAGTCACTTAACCCCCATTGCCTACCCTTACCACTCTTCCACCTATAAGTCAATGCACAGAAGTTTAAAATTAAAAAAAAAAATGCAATTAAATTTCAGGAGTCAGAGTGTTGAAAACTGGTGGGGATGGCTTGTGGAATCAGGAAAGATCTCTTGTTGTGGGTGCTACCTGATCTAATCTTTTAGGGAAGCCACATATTGCAAGAGGTGTTGATTCCAGATATGCACCAACATCAAGGAGATAGGAGAGGATATGGCACATAATGGGAATAGTCCAAAGGTCATTATTGATGAGATGAGGATTGTTCAACTGGGAGTAATATACAGGGTAAATAGGAATCAGACTGTGCGGCACTGAAATGCCAGACTGAGTAGATTGTGTCTTATCCTAGAGTCAATAGGGAGCACATGAAGCACATGCCAAATCAGTGAGTTTGAAGTCTCTGAATCATCTTTGACTATTCTCAGCCCCTCTTCCCCAACAACCAAGTTTTACAGCAACTAACCTAGCTCTGGCCCTTGTTGCCATAGACTGGGCTATTGAAACAGCCTCCTAATTTTCCTTCAAAATCTTCCAGATTCTGTGCTAAACTCACTTTTCCAGCTTTTCCTGACCCTGTTTGTCTTCACACATTCTGAACCACAGTTAAAATGGACTGTTGGCTACCTCAACTACTGCTCTTTTGCCTCTAGGAAAGGGCATTGTGCTAACAGGAAATCTGAGACCCAAAGAGAAATGGCTTTTTCAAGGTCACATAGCCATTTTGTGGCATCCTCCTAAAATGAAAGGGTTGGCTTATAGGACTCATGTTTCAGGCAGTATTTGGATGGTTTCAGATAATGCCTTAGGTTCCCTCCAAACTCTAGCATTCTCTGATTATTTAGCTTTGATGATTATAAAATGCACACTTGAAGGAACCTTGGATTCTCCTGCCTGGTTCTTTCCTACATATATATATAT
>NW_025360656.1:0-1105 GCF_016433145.1 Gracilinanus agilis
GTAAAACCCAGTGGAATTGTGTGTTGGCTAAGGGGGGTTAGAGGGGACTTGGGGGGGGGAGGGAAAGAACATGAAATATGTAACTATGGGAAATGTTCAAAATAAAAATTAAAAACAAAAGATTTAAGCGAGGCAGAGTTGTACAAAGTCCTCAGCCTTACTCTCTCTTCCAGAATCATCCAAATCCAGTGGAAAGACAAGAGTTGGGATAGCTAGTGATGGGGCTCTGGATGGCCTGGAGAGCTTTGATGGTCAAGGAAGACTAACATGTTTGGGGCAAGGGCTTGCCAAGCCCCTTTCAGGGCTGCCCGTCCTCCTTTGGGCTCCCCCTGGCACCCAGCTCCAAACGCGAGGAGTGGCCACACCCTAGCAAAATGATCTCGGCCTTCAGGCTAAACTTGATTGAGGGTAGCCGCAGGGCCTTGGACCCTTTGGTGAGTTGGGGGATGTCTGCCCCAGGCATAGGAAGATTTCCTTTGGCGGAAGGGGTGGATGAGAACAATTTGTTTCAACGGTCATGAAGGTGGCGGAAGCTGGCGCTTAGCTCAAAATTCTACTTCCTGGACAAGGATGAGCCCAAAGGAAGAGGAAGGACTGTGGATCTGGGTCTTCCCTAAGGAAGACTCTACCCCCCACCCCCCCAGCAGCCTTAGCCTCCTTAAGAGCTAAGGAGAAACAAGATGGGCCAGAGGGATGGAGGAGGAGGCCATGACCATTCCAACGACCCAGAGGCTTGGCCAGCTGCTTCCATTTGTCCTCTCAGATGCCCAGGTTTCCCCTCCCCGGCAAGAGCATTTGGTGCCACGTAGAGCCAAGAGGGGAGTCTCACAGAGGAGGGCAATCGCTCTCTAGACAAAAGACCTCCATGATCAGTAGAGCCAAAGGCCTCAAGGGAGGGACGGTCTCATTTCTCTCTCTAACCGCTGTGCCTTGTGCCATGATAATGACCTTACAGCAGCCTCATTGGATGGAACAGAGCATCCATTCATTGACTCGCTGGGCCTACATGGCCGCTTTCCCTTTTCAGCCTGGCTGTTGCCTGGGACTGAAGTTATCAAGCCTGCCGAGCCCCAGGGCTGCCTCTTCTTCGGGGCTCTCTGGAGCC
>NW_025360657.1:0-1145 GCF_016433145.1 Gracilinanus agilis
ACTAAATAAGTAAATTAATTTGGGTAGAATGGTCATTTTTATTATGTTAGCTCATCCTACCCATGAGCACTCAATGTTTTTCCAATTGTTTAGATCTAGTTTTACTTTCTTGGAAAGTGTTTTGTAATTATGTTTGTATAATTACTGTATTTGTTTTGGTAGATAGATTCCTAAGTATTTTATATTTTCTAGGGTAATTTTAAATGGAGTTTCTCTTTCTACCTCTTGCTGCTGTGATGTATTGGAAATATATAGAAATGCTGATGATTTATGTGCATTTATTTTGTATCCTGCAACTTTGTTAAAGTTGTTGATTACTTCTATAACCTTTTCAGTTGATTCTCTAGGATTTTTTAAGTAGACCATCATATTATCTGCAAAGAGTGAAAGCTTAGTCTACTGTAAAAGTGAAATTTGGGAATGCTTTATCATTTTTAATATTTATACTACTCCTTGCCTATTTTAATACCTTCAATTTCTTTTTCTTCTCTAATTGCTACTGCTAGTGTTTCTAGCACAATGTTGAATAAAAGAGGTGATAATGGGCTTCCTTGTTTCATACTTTATCTTATTGGAAAGGCCTTTTATTTATCCCCATTGCATATGATGCTTGTTGATGGTTTAAGATATATACTGTGTATTATTTTTAGGAAAGAACCTTTTATTCCTATTGTTATGATTAAAAATGATGAAGGCTGAGATTTGAAGGGAGAATAGTATTTTAATAAAAACCATGCTGATAGAGATAAACTGACCACACGCCTGTAAGAAACCTATTCCAACATCACCTCAGCCATTTACCTTTTTCTCTCCCCATGCACTCAGGTAGCTAAAGAGGAAGTTCCAAGTCACTTCCCCCCTAATTTTAAAACAGTCCCTCACCTTGAATACGTAATCCAAAACAGATAACCCATTGGGGATCATGGGAAATGTAGTTCCAAGTATCCCAAGTGATTTTTAAATGACACATAACCCCCCTGAGATCCTTTGAAAAAGACTGGTCTTTTTCGGTGGATCTTAAACCAAAAGAAAAGAGGACAAAAGCTAGCTGCGTTGACAAAAAGCCAATTTTGGGGCAGTTCCCCACTGGCATAAGAGTGTCCATTCAAAATAAATGCATTCAATTTGTTCAACCCCCATAGTTC
>NW_025360658.1:0-1023 GCF_016433145.1 Gracilinanus agilis
TCTCTCTCTCTGGTTCTATCTTACTCATCATTTTTATTAATACCTTGAAGAGTTATAGAATATATATTTAATATACTTGGAAATTTTACAAAAGTGAGAAAACTGGATAATGTGCTGCTTGGTAGATCTAAGATTTAAAATTATTCCAAGAAGCAAGAAAGAAGATCATACTGAAACAAAAGAATTTGACATTCATGATCTTAGTTTCCAAAAATCCATTGAATCAGTATAGGACAACAGCAGGGATGGAACCTGACTTGGAAACATTTGATATGAAGGTGATCCAGGGATTTTTGCTTGATAACAAGCTTAATCTGGTACAGGTGACATAGATGCTGAAATGACCAGCATAATTTCAGTCTGCATTAATAGAAATAAAATGGCCAGATCATAGAATGTTCCAGCTACCATTTGGCAACCCTATAAAGCACTGAAATGATCCAGAAAAGCTGACATCTGGCAAGTAGTAAATCAAGTAAGTCAAATCAGTCATTACTGAAAGAAAATGTTCATAGCATAAAAAATTGAGAGACAAAAAATGTTGAAGAAACATCCAAATTATTCATGAAAATTAATATGCACTAGAAAATATCCATATTAATAGCCATGTACATAGTAATTATGTATATGGTACATATAGTATAGGTGTCATAGTATGGCAGAATAATGATAGTTATTTTCAATTAAGGATGAGAATTTAAATAAAGTTAACCTTGCTCTGTTTTACTATTCTTATAAGATTAAATAAAAATATATGCTTTTTGAAAAAAAATCTTGAACTTAGCCCATTTCTTCTCTCTTTTGTGGTTAACTCCTTCAGAAGGTTGTCTATATTTAATCCTTCCCATTATGTTTCTTCTCAATTCCTTCTTTTTTTATATTCTATTATATATTTTATTTTTTAAATATTTCCCAATTATAGCAAATTTTCAGTGCTTTGTAGTATTAGAATCTTCTGATCTAGACCAATTTCTTTATTTTACAGATGATGAAACTGAAGTTTCTAAAACATAAAGGAAGATT
>NW_025360659.1:0-6065 GCF_016433145.1 Gracilinanus agilis
TTCCTTTCCTTTCCTTTCCTTTCCTTTCCTTTCCTTTCCTTTCCTTTCCTTTCCTTTCCTTTCCTTTCCTTTCCTTCCTTCCTTCCTTCCTTCCTTCCCACCTCTCTCCCTCCCTTGCCTACAGGGAAATGGGAGTGGGAAGGGTTTGGGGAAAGTGTTATTCAGTTCCTCCCTTTCAGACTCATACCTACCTTATAAGCAAAGTTTCCCATAGATATCGAGAGAGAAAGGCAAGAAAGACCTTGACTGGCCTGGAGAAAAACCTGAATAGTATTTAAGTGACAAAACTGAAAGTAGAAATAGAATTATAACAACAGTTCACATTTCTGTAATATCTGATTGTTTACAAAGAGTTTAACATAAATTATGATTTTCCAGGACCCTAGTTCATCCATCAACCTCATTCTCTTTCATCGTTAAGCTCCCCACTTCTTTGCTGCCAACGAACATGCTCAAGTTTTCCCTATCTGAAAAAAGAAACTTTACTTTGTCCCCTGGTTGAACTTTCTGGTCAAAAGAACAATGGAACCAGAGTGGAGATCATTAAAGGGAAGTACCATGTCAAGGAAGAGTGGGGCAATGACTTCAGGAGATTTGGGTTCTACTCTTAGGACTGCTACTAACTTATCATGTGGCCTTCAATCCTTAGTTCTCTAATCTGTCAAATTAAGGGTTTGGGCCAGATGATTGGTGCTCTAAGCTCCCATTCCCTTCTTTCTCTAACATTTTGCATTCTAAAGTCTTTGGCATTCTTTATCTTGAGGTTCATTCTGGAATTCTTGGATATTCTATGTCCTAACTCGGGGAAAGGCTTCTTATAGGAGGTGAGATGTTAGTTGAGACTAAGAAAACCTTGAAAACCAGGAAGCAGAGATGAAGAGGGAGAGAATTCCAGGCAGGAGAAAATGCCTTGGTTTGGGAGACAGTGTCTTCTGTAAGCAAAAACCAGAAAGCCAGTGTCATTGGATCATAGAATAGTTTAGGGGAATGAGGTTTATGAAGACTGGAAAGGTAGGAGATAGAGAGTTTATTGAGTAAAGGGCTGGGTATTAAGACCTTTGCTTTAAGAATATCTTTATGGTGATTTGAATGGAGAGTGACCTGGAGAGGGAAGAGACCTGAACTATTGGATAATCCGGGCATCGAGCAACAGGATTAGAGAAGAGAAGGGGACATTCAAGGCATGTTATAAAGGTGGAATTGATGGGTCTTGTCAACAGCTTAGGTGTGAAGGGGATAAGAGTAAGAGATAGAAGGAAGTTTGGAATTACTCCTAGTTTGTGAGCTTAGGGAACTGGGAGGTTGGGGGTACCTTTTATAGAACGGAAGAGGTAGAAAAAGGAGGGGATTGGGGAAAAGGCAATGAGTTTAGTTTTGGGCATGTGGAATTTTAAGATGTCTACAGACAAACATATGAGGTATGATACCCGTCTGTGGTTGTAGGTATCTTCCTGACCCATGTGTATAGTAGGTGGTTTATTGGACCAATCCTGGTTCCCTTCATCAGGTAGCGTAAGCTGCCACCTTCCCTTCTCAAGGATGATCAGACAAGAGGACTAGACGTGGTAGAGAGGGATGGATGGAGGTTAGACCTCAGAGCTAGCTCTTTTTGACCATGTGTGAGGTGTGGGTAGAGACGGGAAGAGCTCAGGCTGCTGGGAGGTGGTGATGATGGTGGTGTGTGGCCCAGTCCAATGGTACAGAGTAGCCAAGATAAATTCTTGTTAGCTGCTTGGATCTAAGGTCACCTTCTTTCTCCTATCAGTCTATATAGACATGTTGTCTCCTCCCTATAGACAGTAAGCTTCCTGAAGGCAAGAACTCTTCCATTTTTTTTTTTGTCTCTGTGCTCCTGAGCCTAGCGGAGACTTTGGCAATAACAAGTGCTTCATAAATGTTTGTGGATGGATTCCAGAGAATTAAGAACAGGACAAATTCCAGAAGCTCTTTGGGGTTTATAGAGTGCTTTCCTCAGCAGTGACCTCATAAGAAGGCATTGCAGGTATTATTATTCCTATATTGTGACTATGGGCATAATTCATTTTGCAGATGAGGAAACAGAGCCTGGGAGATAAAGTGATCTGTCCAGTTGTTATATAAGCTGACGGGGCTGGGATTTTTCACCCTCTACCAAGTAGCCTTTTTTTTAAAATTTCCTTTTGTTTTAAATTTTTTTTTAAACCCTTAACTTCTGTGTATTGGCTCCTAGGTGGAAGAGTGGTAAGGGTGGGCAATGGGGGTCAAGTGACTTGCCCAGGGTCACACAGCTGGGAAGTGTCTGCGGCCATATTTGAACCCAGCACCTCCCATCTCTAGGCTTGGCTCTCAATCCACTGAGCTACCCAGCTGCCCCCTACCAAGTAGCCTTTTGATGATGCTTATTTCTGTCCTGGGAATTCTGGGATGGGTCCGTCCACACTTGCATTCAAGATCAATAGTCCTAGGAGCTCCAGAAGGGCTCGAACTGTCCTTTTCCTTTCTTGCATCCTCCGCACTCAGCACAGCGCCCAGAACATAGTAGGCGCTTCCTAAGGGCTCGGTAACTGGCCAATAGGATTTCTTCTGGCTCTGCCTGGGGCTTGACTAGGATGGAATCAGAACAGGTGCGGTGAGGCGCCTGTCTCAGGTGGAGAGCTCCATCCCGGCCCCTCTGGGAGCTGGGTCCAGCACTAGCCAAGACCTGGAGTGCCAGGGCTTGGAAGGGGGGCAGGGGGAGAGCCCCCCGGCTCCTTGTCCCTGTGAGCGGAGGGCCCCGAATCTCTGAAGGTGAATGCCACCTTCGCCGCTTGCCAGCTCCCCAACGTCGCTTCAGAGCTGAGAAGCCAGAGTCATAAATCCTCCTCCCTCCCCGTCCCCCGAGCTTGTCTGAGCCCCGGGAGGAGGCTTGGATCCCTACCCACCTCGTAAATCACTCTCGACTCAGCAGTGTCCTGACAGGTACTCCAAAGACCCTTCATCACCGTGGTTTACGGCTCTGACATTCTCGGCTAGGATTTAGGAGAGCGGGGGATCGGCCCGGGCTGCCTCATTGAAATTCACCTTTCTACCTGGCTCTGCTCCCCTCCCTTCCACATGAAGGCTACCAATAAATCCAGCAGGTGCCAATTTGCATACAATCTGCATAAATTTCCATCTTTATTTGCATACATCTAAGCGTGGAATTTTCGAGGTGGAAGTCAAAGAAACTCAGAGTTTGGAGGCCACCGAGTCCAAGTTGGAGGTGGCCGAGATCCTCGCCTCCACCCCAGCCCAGCCCGCCCGACCCCCGTATCCTTGACGCTGGATCTTCCAACTTTTTCTTAAGGATCTCTCTCCACTGAGAAGGGTCCTGCTGCCTGATTCCACTTCTAGGGAGCCCCAGCCTCGGCAAGTTTTTTTGGACTTTCGCCGAATTGACCTCAATGCAACTTCATCCAGTTTGTCCCCTCTGGGGCCAAGTTGATTGAATTGAATCCCCATGAAATAGCCCTTCAGACACTTGAAGATCCCTCTCAACTTCCTGGCTGGGTTTTCTCTTCTCCAGGTTAAGCATCTCCAGTCACTTTAATTGGGAGGTCTGCAGTCAGAGGAACTGGGTTCAAATCTCACCTCTGCCACCTATTACCTAGAGAGGAGCCTCAGGAAGATAACTTCACTTTCTCTGGCCTTAAGTTTTGAACAGAGCACTGCATTTGCAGACTTAAGTTCAAATCTCACTTTAAACTCTCACTACTTAGTGTGACCTTGGATAAATCACTTAAGCCTTGGTTTCCTTATCCATAAAATAGGGATAATGATAGAACCCAGCTCCCAGGATTGTGGGGAGGATTAAATAGAACAAAACAAAACAAAAAAAAACCCTCAATTATGAAATTGCTTTACAAATCTTAAAGTGCTATATTAAAATGCCAGTTATTATTATTATTGTTATTATTATTATTATTATTTACACAATGAAGAAGTGAGACTAAATGACTTCTGAGATTGCTTCTAGCTTTAGACTTTTGTTTCTCTCCAAACTCTCATTCTATCTAAGAAGAACTAAGGTTTGAAGAAGGAAAATCATTTGCCCCAAGTCACACAGTGAGTGCCAGAGTCAAGGCTAGACTTTAGATCTGCTGCCCGGGCTCTCAGCTTGAGGCTATATCCACTATGCCACACTCTCTGTTTTCTGGGTCTGTTTCCTCTTTAGGAAATGAGGTCAGTCTTTAAGGTCCGTTCCAGCTCTGACCTTCTCTGTTCCAAGGGTCCTTCTGACTGATATTCCCCAATCCTACGATGTCTGTGAGTCACAAGGATCAATCACTGGGCAGAAGCAGGAAGCCTGATTCAGGGTAGAGGCTGAATCGAGAAGAGGAGAGCCTCAGAAATCTCTTGCCTTCATTCCCCTCTGACACTCCTTCTAAACGGTGCTCTGGAGGGACCTTGGCCCTGAGGCCAAAAAAGCCAACTCAGCCCCAGTACCTTGGACAGGGGCAAACTAGACCAAACAGACCCCAAGCTAGGTTCTCTCACTCGCTCAACTCTTTTTTCCATCTGCTCACTCAACTCTTGTGTGGTAGATTGCATGTGTTTCTGATTGCCTCACCCCACCCCCCCAAATTCCCTCTCATCAGAGGTCTGTGTTGCAAGAATGGCGGTGCTGGAGGCAGAGGAGGGGGGTGGTGGGAGGAGAAGAAAAAGGCCCAAGGAGAATCTACTGTTTGTTGTATTCCATATTTGGATCCCCTAAAATGGGGTGGGGGGGGGAGACACATCTCTTCCCAGTCAGCCCTGCCACTAGGAGGCCAGGCCACAGCACAAAGAGTCCAACAACTCTGCTATTACTCATACTTGGTGATAGTTCCCCCATTTAAACAACCCCCACTCCAGCCCATTCCATGAAGGGGACAAGAGGAACTTTCTCTCCCTTCCCTAATTGCTCTGAAGATCCCCTCCGTGACTTCTTACATTCCTTAGGACCCACTAGTGAAGGCTGATCCTTGGGAAAGATTCCATCCCTCTCCTCTCACCACTACCCCCCTCCAGTTGAGGGAAGGCTTGTAATGAAAACCAAGCCCTGCATGGCAAAGGGGCAGAGATTGGGACTGGGGCTCTGGCACAGGCCACTTCCTTACCCAGGGTCGGCTCTGTTCCCAGCACGCAGGATTTATCCTTGGCAGGCCAAGCTTCCACTCAGGCTGAGCCATGTGTCTAGCTACCACAGGACTATGAAGGGGGTGACTGTGAGCGGATCGCCAACGACAAGGTCAAGGCTGGAGCTTCATGGGGAAGGGGTCTGGCCAGGGACCTGGTGTCCTCTGATATGGGGAACAGATGGCCACTCTTTTCATCCTCTGACCTGTACCTTGAGGACAGAGGTCAGAAAACACATCTGCTTCCTCTGCCTCTAACTGAAAAAAGGGAACTAAGAAGGATAAAATTAGCTGGAGTATCTATACCTGGGGAGCTCCAGCCCTGGGCTCCTAAGCTCCTTATTGGTTAGACTCCACAACTTCTAGTGAGACCCAAACCCATTCCTCATGCCATGCTACTGCTCCAGCCTTTGGGTACAATAGGCACATCAACACTACCATCTCCCAAAAAGGAGATGTCCGTATACTGCCCTATGACATCCCTCTGACTGTCCAGAGCTGAACTATGAGTTGACTTCTTCTAAGAGAACGGAAGCTACTTAATAGTAGAGACAGATTTTTTTTCTGTACTTTTATCTCTAGGACTTAGTATGGTTTGTACCTAATTAAATGCCTTTTCAATCATTCACCAAATTACTTTAAGATTTTATTGTTGTTGTTCAGTCATGTCTGACTCTGTAACCCCAGTTGAGATTTTCTTGGCAGAGATATTGGAATGGTTTGTCATTTCCTTCTCCAGCTCATTTTACAGATGAAGAAACCAAGGTAAACAGGTGACTTGTCCAGGATCACCCAAGTAGCTAGTAAGGTCTGAGGCCAGATTTGAACTCAGGAAGATGAGCCTTCCTGGCTTCAAGGTTGGTGTTCCATCCACTATGCCACGTAGCTGTTCCATTTTTAAGTTTTACAAAGTATTCTCTCCTCTCCTCTCCTCTCCTCTCCTCTCCTCTC
>NW_025360660.1:0-1479 GCF_016433145.1 Gracilinanus agilis
CCTCTCCCTCTCTCTCTCTCTCTCTCTCTCTCTTTCTCTCTCTCTCTCTGTTTTGTTTTTTCTATTTCTTTTCTGATTTTTCTTGTTTCTTTTCTTTCTCTCTATTCTTCTCTCATTCGCTCTCTATTTCTTTTCTCTCTCTCTTTGTTTTTATTCTATCTTTTTTCCTGAGGACGTTTTAAATTGGATCTCCTATAAAGACCTCAAATTCAACATGTGTAAAATATATTTTTTTCCTCCAGAACCACTACCAAATTTGCTGATGAGGAGAAATTATTCTGGAAAAGAGGGTAATTTGTATTCTGAAGAAAATAACAGATCAATAGAAATAAATAAGGCATAGTTTTAATGTTGCATATATCTTTTTTGTCAAATGATGCCTTCTCTAATGGGGAGAGTGGAGGGAGGGAGGCAGTTTCCCAAGTATTTTAATGTAATAAATAAACAAATAACTTAAATTTAAAAAACAGTACTGTTTTGCTCTGAGCTTGAGTCAGGCCAATTCTCTAGTAGTTTAGGTTCAATATTGGAACAAAAGGAGACATGTATAAGTCATTCAGCAGTTAACAAAAAGAGATTTACTTGGTCATACAGAGAAGGATATTCAATGAAGATAGGCAATGAAGACAAATAGATTTTATTTAGCTGAGCAAAGCTCCTTCATCTCTATTATCCATCATCATCCAGCATCCAACCTTCCAAATGAGATATTTGTAATATTTGTAAAGTGCTTAACACAGTGATTGGCACTAAGTAGGAATTATATAAATGCTTATTCTATACCACCTCCTTATTTCTGTTGATTGCAAAAAGTATTCTTCCAGTATCCACATGATTATTACCTCACTCTTTTCCTGATTTCTTAATCTTCTTCAGCCTAGACATCCAATCAGTTGACAAATCTTGCCATTTCCATCCCTAAAACATTTCTCATCACTTCTTGTTTAGACTACTGCAACAGTCTCCTAATTTATCTCCCTATCTCGTCTTTCTTCATTCTCTTCCATCCTCCATGCAGTTACTGAAATGATTTTCCTTAGTTTAGATATGACCATCTCACTCTCCAACTCCAATGATTCCCTAATAAATTCTAGCAGCTATCTCTTTTGCCTTAAGAATAAGCCATTAATACTCTTCTTTGGCTTGTAAAGCCTTTCACTACTTAGTCTTCCCCTATTTTCCCAGCCATGTTATATATTATTCTCAATCTAGAACATTGTGACCTAGCCAAATGAGTTTTCTGTTTCTTACAAATTACTCTGTCTATTATCTCCTATATGTGCTGGCTATCCTCCATTCCTGGAATAATCTCCCACTCTCACCTCTGCCTCATAGAAACCATGTCTTTATTTTTTAAATTCCACTCAAGCCCCACCTTCTAGATGAAGTCTTTCCTAATTCCTCTAACTCCTAGTGTCTTTCCTCATAAAATAAAAATTTTAATTCGGTGCTTATTCTATATATACTTATATATATATG
>NW_025360661.1:0-6722 GCF_016433145.1 Gracilinanus agilis
TTCCTTTCCTTTCCTTTCCTTTCCTTTCCTTTCCTTTCCTTTCCTTTCCTTTCCTTTCCTTTC
Organism: Gracilinanus agilis; assembly: GCF_016433145.1. NCBI lineage: Eukaryota > Metazoa > Chordata > Mammalia > Didelphimorphia > Didelphidae > Gracilinanus > Gracilinanus agilis. The sequence goes on from NW_025360661.1 coordinate 64, forward strand.
CTTTCCTTTCCTTTCCTTTCCTTTCCTTGTATTGATTTTAATCAATAGGATTGCTTCTAAGGCAGAAGAGGTAAGGGCTAGGTAACTGGGGTCAAAAGACTTGCCCAGTAGTTACCCCTAAGACATCTGTCTTCAAGAGAGAATCTCAAATGGACTCTTGTTTTTCTTTCCCTAGATGAACACAGGAGTATTAGAGGATACATAGGTTTTTTTTTACCAAAGTGTTACCCCTATTAAACAGAGAAATTCAGCATCCCATTATACTCACGTCTGCATACTCATGGAACGGGGAAACACCAAGGGCGTTCCAATAGGAGAGGGTGTCAAATTCCACCTTGTATAAACCCTCTCCAAATTTTTCATCATTTGTGAGTTCATGGATCTCTCCATAATTGTTGGTTTTCCTGGACAATGTAAAAGTGAATGTTAAATAGTGTATGGCTCTGCAGGCATCAAGGAAATAAATCAGCGAGATGACATTAACACTGGTAAAATATAATCATGTACATAATATAACCCAAACTACACATCTGCCATTTCATTTCAGTCACTTCACTGGGGTTTTTTCAATAAGGGCACCAGATGTTTGTGAGGCCTATAAGGGAAAAAAAAAGTCATTATTTCTGGGTCTAGAATATTATTTTCCTTTCTGTTGGTAGGTGGAGAAAATATTCATGCATATTCATGCTGGAGTCCCCATTGCCTTGCGGGGAGTAAGTGTTTAATCAATGTTTGTTGAATAGAATTACATAAAGTGAGGGGGTTGGATTAGCAGATCTCTTAGGTCCCTTCTAGCTCTAAATCCTATGAGATGAATTGAATAATCTAATTTCCTAATGCAGTTCTCACACAGATTTGCATTCTCCTCTCACATGGCATGAGTTATGTACAGTTCAGAGAGATTTGGATGTGCAAGGAGACACCTGCGTTATGAAAAAGAACATAAAGCCGACTCCTTTACTTAACCTTTCAGTTAGCCCTTTTCCAGTCATAGCCATCTCTTCTGGACTCTATTTGGGGTTTTCTTGGCAGAGATCCTGGAATGCTTTGCCATTTCCTTCTCCAGCTCATCCTATCTACTACACCACCTAGCTGCTCCAATCTTCCCATTCATTGACTTACAAATGGAATTTGATTAGTTTTTGTTGTTTCCAAAAGGTTAAGGGCAGGACCAAACACCACAGGGTCAAAAGGTAGAGGGATTACAAGAAAAAAGAGGGTCATGGAAAGTGGCCATGTTCTTGAGAGCTTTGTACTTTTTCTTTAGCCTTTTCTTTGCTTTAATTTTGTTTCTTATATGGAGAGAACAACTCAAGCTGGTTATATTATTTTCTATCCCTTGATAAGCCATTTTCATATCAAGCATCTGAATTCTCGGTTGTTAGGATGGCACTACCTGTGTAGAATAGTCTATTGGCCTACTTTTCAAGTTCTACTTGGTATTTTGGGTAGATATAAATGAACAAACAAATACAAATTCAATTAAAAATCCCCTCAAGAAAATAAACTTCCTAATGATGGGTGAAGAATCATAATGTGGTTATTACGGATTCAATTAAACCACCAAAGTATCCTTTCCAAGGGATATAAATACTAAACGCCTTATCTTCTTCCATTCTGTTCTGGAAGACTTAGTTGGCTGCTCTGACTTTAGGTCAGCTTACTTAGGTTTATGAGGAGGTGCAGCCGTTCCTCTGAAAAGCTTCAAAGGTAGGGATGCCCAGGTGAGCAGGACTGAGAACTCATTTATATGGAATGGTAGATATCGCCGGGAAGGGGGTCAAAGAATCATAGATCCAGAGCTGGCAGGGATCTTAGAGGTCATTGAATCTAATCGCCTCATTCTACAGATCAGTAAACCAAAGCCCAGAGAGATGAATTGATTTGCCCAGGAAGACACATTTGCTGAGGTCTCAGACAGGATTTGAGCCTCTGTCCCAACCAGGTATTTGAGGTGTCTAATTGAGGACTAGTCCAAGAGTGGAGACTTGAAATTTAGTTCTGGCTTAGCTGCTTACTACTAGCAGGATGAGCTTGAATAAGAACTTTCATTTTTCTGGGTCTTACTAGCTAAATGAGGATTAAAAACATTTATACAACCTACCTCTAAAGGTGGCTATGAAGAGCAAAAAGGATCATGTCTATAAAGCTGTTTTTGAAGTGTAAAAAACTAGTTTTCCTCAAAGTATCTGGGTTTTCACGAGTGTGGATTTTCCTTCCTTTGATTTAAATCACAACTTTTCTGGATTTCATGAGATGTTTGTGCTCAATCTTTAAATTTTTTTTAAATTTTTAAATTTTTATTTTTTAAATATAATTTTAAAAAATACATTTCCCCATGGTTACATAATTCACGTTCTTTCCCTCTCCTCTTCCCTCCCTACTCCTGGAGCTGACAAGCAATTTGTGGCCAAACTTTTGATGATTTATCTGTATATAATTTTTGAGGGCAGGGATTGTTTAATTTGTGTGGCCCCAGTGCCTAGTATACTTGGTAGACTAGATGCTTAACAAATATTTGTTGATTGATTGTTTGATTGCACGTGTCTGACATGACCTAGGCTGGTCCTCACAGGACTGGCATATGATACAGTCCATCACTCGGCTTAGACTAATGCTCTCTCCCCAGATTGGTGTGATCTGCTGGAACTTTGTCTCTACTGACCTCTGATTAGGGATCCCAGGACTGACTCCATATTAAAAAAAATGTGAGCAAGCATTCATTTTGAAGGGATGCCTTTGGCCCCTTTACAAATGTTTGCAGTTAGCTGCATGGGATAATAACATTTTCTTTCCCCACTTGAATATCTCATTCTCTGACAAATGGAAGAAGGCCATGGGAAAAACTATCACCAACTAATAACCATTCATTTAATGGATGTAAATCATCTTGCAAAGGGCAGCCACTGGATACTTACCCAACTGCAAAGGGCTCCCAAGTTTGCTCCTCAGATTTTTTGAACACTTTCACATCCACATTGACGGCAGGGCTTCCTCGGACCGCATCAAGAACTTTAACCATCAGAGGGCATTTGGAATCTTCAGCTCCATGGGTCTGTGGAAGGCAACAGAAAAGCTCAGGGGAGTGTTGGAAACCTGAAGAGAGACAGGCAAGCATATACTTTCCAGATGCTTACTATTCTTTAAAATGAGTTTGGGGTCCCACTGGAAGGCTGTTTCTCATGTGTGACTATTTTTTTTTTGCCCCGGGGCATCTTGCTGCTGCAGCACCTACAAAACCCTTAGAGATGTTGAACAAATGAAGCCCATTTTTATTTAGAAAGGATTCCTAGACAGAAGTATCAGGAAGGGCCCCGACACTCTTCAAACCTGTGGTAGGAATTGCCCCAGAAAGTATTAGATTCTTGAGTTATTGAATGGGACACATGAGTGGTATAATGGATAGATTTCTAGACTCAAAGCAGGGAAATTCAGATTTTGAATCTCATCTCAAATACTTATGAGGCCATGTGGCCCTGGATAAGTCATTTAACTGTTCTCAGCCTCAATTTCCTTTTCTGTACAATTGGCATCATAATGGTACTTACCTCACAGGATTGTTGTAAGGATCAAATGAGATAACATAAGCAAAAAGCTGTGTGAGCCATCTAGGTGCTAGTATTGATGATGATGATGCTATTATATTACATTACATTGATTATATAATATTACATATTATATTGATGATAGTAACTATAGAGTCAATGGCAAGCATTTTAAAAACACTGGATAAAGGTAGTTAACTAACACTTCTATTGGAAGTTTGCAAAGTGCTTTACCTATATTATCTCATTGGATCCTCACAACAACCCATAAAATAAGTGTTATGTTATTTCCAGTTTACAGATAAGGGAACGGAGGCCAAATGAGGTTGAGTGACTTACCCAGGATCACACAGCTAGAGTCTTTGGCAGAATATGAACTCGGCTCTTTGCATCATTAAGTTCAGTATGAAATCCTTCTCAGGCTAATTTTACAGCAGATGTGAGAATTAGGTAAGCATGAGATTGAAATTTTGTCTTTTCTGCATCAAGAATCTCCAAAGATTTAGTTAGTATATCCCAGAATCACAAAATCTCAGAGTTGGGAGGGAACTCGGAGATCCTGAAGTCCAACCTGCACTTGAATAAGCGTACTGTTTACAACATACAAGGATCATCCAAGATGTGCTTGAAGAGCCCCAATGAGAGGGAATCTCCTCTAGCTCCAAACCACTCAGTCCACTCTGGGACAGCTTTCAATTTTTAGAAGTTTTTTCCCAGCACTCTGCCTCCATTTACCTCTTTACAAAGTTCATCTGCTGCTTTCCGGGGCCAGGGAGACACATTACAGAGCTGAAAGACTGCAGTAGAGTCTTATCTTTATTTGTTTTCCATGTAGAAACTTCACAAAGGCTAAATACCCTGGAAAACCAGCCTTCATTCCATTCCCATTTTTTCCTTCCTCTACAATTGCTGAGGTACTAACAGCCCCAAAGAAGCGGTCAGAACACAGTGAAGAATATTAACTCCCTGCTCAATTCAGTTGATCTTTGACAGAACTTACCCCTCTCTGGGGTTTGCTTCAAATAAATTACATTTGAAAAGAGATCTATTACTTTTTAAATTAAAAAAAAAAGTAACCTAACCATAAAACACTATTTCCCCCTTGTCTGCTAGGGCTATATATGTATGAGAGTCAACCACAAAAGGATGACTTTTCAGTAACCAAACTCACCACAGGAGCGGCCTCAGACACAAACAGCAGGCTGGCGAGGCCCAGGAGGAGCAGGGAATGAAAAGCCATTTTGCTGGTAATGAGCAAATCTTTTGGTCCAGCCTCTCCCAGCTTGGGGCTTTTATACCCCAGGCCTGTGAGTTAGGCTGCTTATCCTCACCCAAAGGACCTCAAACCTGCTGATTCTGATTATTTACCTAGTCAACAGTAAGAGAATAAGTAACTCACTCAAATATGAACCTTGTCTGCAGAGATTAGGCTGTCAGAACATTCTCTCCATGGAAAATTGCTAGGATTCAGTTGCTTGGAATAAAAGAATTCATTTTCTTTGGAATGTCTTTGGATATTGGATTATATCAGAATTATTGGATTATATTGGCATACCATCGAGTCAATATTATTGGATATATTTGCATAGAATATCATTCTTAGCAGATTAAAAGATTTAAAGATTTTAGAGCTGGAAGGCGATCTATAGGTTATTAAATCTAGGTGGTTTTTTTTTTTTTTCATTTAAGAGATGAGGAAACTGAGGTCAGTAGAGGCTTGCCCAAGGTCATCCAAAGAACAAGTAGAAGAGTTACTAACCTGAACTCTAACAGGGGATTCAAACCCAAGATGATTGAGACACGTGAGCTGTGAACCCTGGCCAAGTCCATGAATTTTTCTGTGACTCTGTTTCTTCTTCTTAAGTAAGATGTCAGATGGGGGCAGCTGGGTAGCTCAGTGGATTGAGAGCCAGGCCTAGAGACAGGAGGTCCTAGGTTCAAATCTGGCCTCAGATACTTCCCAGCTGTGTGACCCTGGGCAAGTCACTTGACCCCCATTGCCCACCCTTACCACTCTTCCACCTATAAGTCAATACACAGAAGTTAAGGGTTTAAAATAAAAAAAAAATTAAGTAAGATGTCAGGTCTGGACTCCATGATTTTTTAGTTTCTTTCATCTTTAACTCTGTGATCCTGCAACTCTGTGACCTCTAGCGTCAGATTCAAGACTCCTGCCCCTCTATTATGGACTCAGTTTGTTCCTTTTGCAGCCCCCTGCCCATTTCCATATTCTCTTGCTTTGCTCATCAAAGTAGGAAGGAGGAAACTACAGATGAATTATTTTTTTCCCTTCAACCACAGTGTTCATCTCTCTCTGTGAAAATGGACTGCATTAAAACACATTACATCCCTTGATGATGAGCCTGCAGAGGAACCCACCTCCCTTCCCAAGACAGCATATGAATGTAAAAAGGTTTGCTTTTAGCCAGATGAATTCACTAGAATGCTCTGTAGCGTCAGCATTTCCTTTCCTGATTTTTTTTTTTTGCCCTTCTCCCAAAGAGACTCCCTAAATCCAAGGTAAAAGGTCTCCTGCCTAATGAGGATGGGTAAGAATGAGCAGCGAAGGCGAAGAGAGCAGAAGTGGCCATCCTAAATCTTCCCTCTCCTGGCACATCCAGCCCCAGCCTGGCCAGCTGCCTGCTGTCAGAAGCAGAATTTCAGGGGTGTGATCAGAGACAGCTGTTAGAACTGGAGGCAGTGATTACCATAACATTATATTCATCCTGACAGCCCTGCAAGCCCAGGAACTGAAATCATCTGAGAGCATTTATCAAGTGCCAACCCATGTGTGATGCTGTTCTAAGTGCTGTACTGAGCAACTGAGACAGACCTTGCCCCTGATGGAGACACCGACGTAGGCAAATATTGTAGAGGCCATAGAGCAGATGAAAATTACTAAACAAATATTTGCCAGGGGATGGACATTTTGGAGCCAGCCCATTGTTAAATTTTCAGTGTGAGCATTTATACCTCAGATGGTGGCAAGAGCTTGATTTATTATTTAGTTGATTGTCTAAACTTTAGAAAGTATTATTGATGCACATCCAACTTAAAAAGATGTATGCATACGTTTCCTTCCCCAATCCTTCCTTCCTTCCTTCCTTCCTTCCT
>NW_025360662.1:0-3907 GCF_016433145.1 Gracilinanus agilis
GGGTAGGCAATGGGAGTTAAGTGACTTGTCCAGGGTCACACAGCTGGGAAGTGTCTGAGGTCAGATTTGAACCTAGAACCTCCTCATCTCTAGTCCTGGCTCTCAATCCACTGAGCTACCCAGCTGTCCCCTCAATTCAATATTTAAATGTTTATTAAGTGGCTACTTTCCGTCTAGTCTCAGCTTCCAAAATAAGACCAAACAGTTGCTGCCTTTGAGAAGCACGAATTCTACTGAAGAGACACAACCCGAATCCAAGAAAGCAAATAGAGGGTAATAGCAACGTTATCCATGAAATCTCTAGTATTAAGAGTTGGGGGGATCAGGAAAGATCACATGTAGCAAGTGGGATCTGAGCTCTGTTTTGTGGTGGGCTGGGATAGGAGGCCTCTTCCAAATTCCACAAGGCACATTACACACACATTTGCTACTTCAGTGTGTCACAGATAATAGTCAAGCATGGGTGTGGGGGGAAAAGATGAGTCTTAAAATTTTGAGATAATGGGGTTGAATGGAGATGGTAGAGGGGCTCTGCTATAATGAAGGACATAGTAAGATCCTTTGGGAGTCACTCTATATCTATTCTTAATCTTTGGTAGGGGGAGGTTCCAAGCCACTAAGAGCAAACGTTCTTTGGAGTGGCATCTTCATTAATGGACTACCTGCTGTGTGAGCTGTCCCATGTTGCCCCAGATGTTCTCTCCACCTCTGTATATCAACTTTTCAGTGTTCTTCTTCTAATCATCCTGTGTGGGCAGGGGCATGTTGACAAATCCGGTGGCAATCAGGTGGGTGGTTGTCCACGTGTGGTTGTCACAACCATTGGACCAGTGATTGCCTAGTTACACTCAAAATCACCAGCAGGCATTTAGCCAGCTTAAATTGCCAATTTAAGGAGAGCATTTTGGGTAGTTCTGCACATTTCAACTCTAGTTTATAAGAGGCTTAGCCTGATTTGAGGCAACTGGGAACACCATTAGGAAAGCACTGGAATCAGTGAATAAAGAAATTGTTTTTTTTTTTTATTTTTACCCAGCCTCCTAAATTAGTCTTTCTGAAAATATGAGGTATTTTCTGTTGATGAGAAAGGAAAAAGCTAATATCTTTAGAAAATAAGCCTTCCTAAGCCACTGTGTCTCTATTACTATAAGGTTTGCCAAGCATTTTCCTCATAACCACCTCCTAAGTTAGGTAGTGGCAATATTATTATTCCCATTTTCCAGATGAGGAAACTAAGTCTAAGATAAATGCAATGACTTGCCTAGATATTTCAGGTTCTGGTTCTGGCATACTCTTTCTTCATTGTCTTACTCTTTCTCTAGCATAAAGTAGTTTAAAAGGAATGACTTTGCTGAGTGATCCTTTGACTTTTGAGAGCCTCTAGGAATTACTCTAATTGACTTCTAGTCTGGGTTCGACCCCTAACCAACTATCTTTATCTGACTTCCACACCTCCTTAGGTCTTAATCTCCATATCTCAGAAATGTGAAGTCAGAATCAGTTGGGGTTCTTAACCTCTTTTGGGTCTTGGATCCCTGTGGCAATCTCTTGAACGCTATGGAACCCTTCTCAGAAGAATGTTTTTAAGTACATAAAATCAAATACTAATAATTACAAATGATTTTGAAATGTAGTTATCCATATATTTTTTAAATCCCAATTGGAGGATCCCCTGAAATCTATCTAGAGTCCCCAGTTAAGAATCTCTGGACAAAATGGTGACCAGAGTTCCTTCCACTTCTGACACTCCCAAGACTGTGACTTTCATACCTAACTTTACCAGAGGATGGGGAAGACCAAGCTCATGGGCTTCCTCCCCAGCTTTCTTACTTCTTTATCTTTAGGTGTCCAGTTGCATTTGCAGGATCAAAGTGTTGGATTTAACCTCTAGTAAGCTGTTGTATATTTTATTCACCTCTGAGCCAATTAGATACATTTTTTTTCTTCCTGAACAATTTAAGAGTCTCAAAGAAGTCAGAGCTAGCCAGAAGAGGAGAATACTCTCAACTGTATTGTGGTTCATGTTTCCTTTGAAGCATTCAAAGGCCTTGCTTCCCCTCATTATCATCAGAAGGGGCTGGAGTGGGCTGGAAGGCTGGCTCATCTGGTTGGGATGCCTTTGGAGTTTTGCATCTCTTTAATCTTTCTAAGTGAAGATGCATGATGTCTAGGAGATATGGTGTTCATAGTTTTACGCATCAAAGGAAGAGACTTTTTTTTTTTTTCCAAAGGTGTCTGTGATATCAGCAGGCACTGGCACTCTGTAATGTGCATTGTTTCAGGTTGCAAATCACACACCTCTGAAGGAAAGTTCTGCAGGGCCTTGGAAGGGCAACCCTCAGCTCAGATTGCTATAGATCCCTGTGACAGTTACTTTCCAGTAAATTTTTGATGTTTCAGCAGAGTGCCAGTTGGGAGTGAAAGTCATAAAACATCAGAGATGTGGCCAACCCTGTGCCGGATTTATCCTACCCAAGAGTCACTTGCTTGACTGAATGTAAACTCCAGACACTAGCCCCTTGTGATTTAATGGGCAAAACCATGAGTAGTTTGTTTTTTCCCCACCTAAAGATTGATTTCTTTAGATTGATGTAGTTTCCCAGCTTGGAATGTAGAATTCCCAGAATTCTCTACTACAACTTTCTTTAATGAAAATAATCTCTGTTTAATATTGGCTCCACATCTATTGTTACACAAATAATGGCAATCAAGAGTCCCAAGTATTCTAGGCACAGGTTCTCAACTCATTATTTGTGTGACTTTCAGGAATAATTAACTGGACTTTATTTCCTCCATTTTGAAAGGAGAAGGTTAGACTAGATGACCTCTAAGGTCTCTCCCAGGTCTGCCATTTTATGTTCTATCATTCTATTACAAGGCTCCTTCCAGCTCTAACATTCTATATTTACTGAGGTCCCTTCTGGGAATATTGTTTTAAGTCTACGAAATCTGAAATGTTGAGCGAAATTAGCATCTCTCCTTCCTTTTCCTCTCTTGTCCTGAAATTGGTTTCCCCAAAGTGATCTTCTCAATTCAAATTTAGCCTAGACTCTAGAGTACAAAAAACAAATAGATTATTTTTGATGATTCCTCAAATCTTTTAAGACCAAAGAATTCAAAGTTGGAAGGACCCTTGGATATCAACACCTGATTTTTAAGGATAATTCCTTCATTTTTAAACTGATTAATATACTGATGCCCAGAGAGGGAAAGGGAATTATCCATTATTTTACTAGAGGCAGCAAGGAGTGATGGATAAAGAACCATCCACAGAGTCAGGGCAACATGAATTTAAGTCCCAACTTTGAGCCATAGTGCAGCATGACCTTGGAAAATGCATTAACCTCTCAGGGTTGTAGGTTACTTCTTAAGACCAAAAGTTGAATAGATAATGTGAATCTAAGTTGTAGAGTGAGTTTTTATAACTGGGAGTTCCCTTTATCAATAAAATCAGAGGTTCAATTCCTGTCCATATCCTGTAAGGTACTAAATAGTATCAACTAGATCAAAATGCTCTTACTATGCCTTTGGATTCAGTACTGAAATCCAATGGATTCATATTCATACAGTCTGAAATGAAGTCACTCTAGTCCATGAGCCAAACAATTTAAGGAAGGAAAAGAAGGTGACATAATTCCATATTCTCAGATTTGGAGAACAGTCTAGAGACAATCTAATCCACTCATACATGACAATGAACTGGACCAATGTTCAATCAGATTTTCCTCGAAAACCTCCAGGGATAGGGGTAGGAACCTAGGATTGCCAGAGGTGGCTTAGTTCTCTTAGGAATAGCTTTCCTTAGGGGGATGCTGAAGTTGCATGTCAAGGCATCTGATATAATATGTGTCTTAAAAAATGGTTCTAACCAGGAAATTATAGTTTCAGATTTCTACTTTCCTTCCTT
>NW_025360663.1:0-1571 GCF_016433145.1 Gracilinanus agilis
AAATGGGGTAGGCAGCTATGGTTAAGTGACTTGCCCAGGGTCACACAGCTATTAAATGTCTGAGGCCATTTTTGAAACCAAGACCTTTTATCGCTAGGCCTGGTCTTCAATCCACTGACTCCCCACAATGATCTCTTAAATTGCCAATCCAATGGACTTTTCTAAATCCACATATGTCTTGACCTCTCTTTGTAGCTGTTTTGGTCATTTTCTACTTCTAAATTTCCTTTCTCTCTGTTTTGGTAACAGTCCTCAGGTTTGACACAGAGCTCTTTCTTAATCTTTCTGATGGCTTCTTAACCACATCACATTTACTCATTATGGATGTACCCAGAGCCAACATGCTGGACCTTCTTCTATTTTCACTAGTATATAGTAAAAAATAGTATGTGTATATATATATATATATATATATATACACACACACACACATATATATATGTACAGACATATATGTGCATCCATATATGTATGTATGTAGTTGTTGTTGTTCTTCAGGCATTTTCCAATAATGTTCAATTCTTTATCACTCCATTCAGGATTTTCTTTTTAAAGATGTTGGCATGGTTTGCCATTTTCTTCTCCAGTTCATTTTATGGATGAGGTAACTGAAACACATAGAGTTAAGTGACTTGCCCAGGGTCACACAGCTAGTAAGTGTGTGAAGCTAGATTTGAACTCATGAAGATGAGTTTTCCTGATTCCAGAACCTAGTACTATGAGTCAGTGGAATTTCTCAAGTTGCTCTACTATACAATGTGTGTGTGTATGTGTGTGTGTGTATGTGTGTGTGTGTGTGTGTGTGTGTGTGTGTGTGCATTACATGGCATGGCATAGTGTATCTGCTTTCACTTAGTTTACTGCAACAATTCTCATTGTTTCAACTACTGTCTCTAGGTAAATGACCCTCAGATTGATATATCTTTCTCCTGAGCTCCATTCCCACATCATCAACTATCTATGGGACATTCTGAACTAAAATATCCCACAAGCACAGCAAAAAATACCACATCTAAACTGAAATGAATGCAAATAACCCAGAATGATCTGACTAGGGCAAAATTTAAAAAGTAAGCATCTACCATATCATTTATGCTAGACATTTTGTCTCTATTCATATGGATATCATCATCATCATCATCATAACTAGCATTTAGGAAGTATGTACTATGTGCCAGGAACAGTGCTATGAGTTCTCGCTTGGTCTTCACAACAACCTTGGAAGGGAGATGGAATTATTTTCTCCATTTTATAACAGAAAGCAAAAGCAAATTGAGGTTAAGTGACTTGCTCAGAATCACATAGCTAGTAAGAAGCTGAGGCAGTATTTGAGAGTTCTTTCTGATTCCAGGCTCAGTGTTCTATCCACTGCGCCATACCAGCTTCTTAGAAGTCTAAAGTCACATTATTTTCCTTGGTTATTCTATCACCCTGGCATTCTATAAGATTAATGTGACATGCTCTGCTACGGAAGGGTCTGGGTTGACTTTCATTGATTGTTGCTCTCCTTCCAACTTTATTTGTTGAACTGAGGATTTATTTTAGTCTGTCTCAACCACAACTAGATATCA
>NW_025360664.1:0-3150 GCF_016433145.1 Gracilinanus agilis
TTCCTTTCCTTTCCTTTCCTTTCCTTTCCTTTCCTTTCCTTTCCTTTCCTTTCCTTTCCTTTCCTTTCCTTTCCTTTCCTTTCCTTTCCTTTCCTTTCCTTTCCTTTCCTTCCTTCCTTCCAGTACTATATACGGCATAGTTGATGGCTCTTGTACAACTTTTAATCTAGTAGGGGAAACAAAACTTAGAATCTATAAAATGACTCTTGGATGTAAGCAAATTCCATATAGTTCAAACTTCTTATAGGAAACACAAAGGAAGAGAGGAGCCTATCTGAAGAGGTAGGTAAGGGATCACTGAATAAACCCTAGAGTAAATGTGAAATCTAGAAACTTGATTAGTAGAAAAAAAACATTTCAGTGGGATTCAAGAGACTGAGCATGGGTCTTGTCACCCTCTATTAATTCCTAGTGGGATTTGGGGCAGATTAGCCAACATCTTAAAGCCTTGGTTTTGTAAAAGGAGAGAACTAGACCAGATAATCTCCAAGGTCACCTTCCTCTCTGCTACTGTATAGAACATTGGGACACTTTTTATAAAGGAGTGAGGGAGAACAGTGGAAAGACATGGAACATATGGGTCTTTTTGAATACTGTTGCCTTGTTCTTCATCTTTCACTAGTGGAACTCATATGGGGAATACATAAAAGTTCTTGTATTATTTGGCTCATGATATGATGCTCTCCCTTATCTTCTCTTTTCCTGTATAGTTTACTTTGAAGAAATAAACTAGTTTAATCTATTCGATATTCTCCATAATACTTAGCATAATACGTTGAACCTGGTAGATTTGTATGCTTTTAAAACCCTTACTTAGAATCAATACTGTGGATTAGCCCCATGGCAGAAGGATGGTAAGGGTTAGACAATTGGAGTAAAGTGACTTGCCCAGGGTCATAGAGTTGGGAAGTGTATGAGGCCAGATTTGAGCCCAAGATCTCCCACCTCTGGGCACGGCTCTTAGTCCATTGAGCCATCAAGCTGCCCCTGAACCTGATAGATATTTGAAAAATATTTTTGATTCATTTTCCATCTGAGGCTCTACTTGGTTTTTTCATCCTTCTTCCAGGATAAGATGATCACCCAAATTCTCATCCTCATGCAAAGTGACCCAGCTTTTGATATTCAACATTTCAGTGCATTCAGTGTTCTAGTTCTGCCCATTTCCCTTTGTGTCAGTTCTTATAAGTCTTTACAGGTTCTTTTTGAACTCATACTGTACATTGTTCTTTATAGCATAATAGTATTCCATTAATGCATATCATATACCACAACTTGTTCATCCATTCCCTAATTGATGGACAAGTCCGTAGTTTCTAATTCTCTGTTGCTACAAAAAGAGCTGCTAAAAATATTTTGGTACAGGTAGGTCCTTTTCACTTATCTTATCTCTTTGGGACATAGACCCAGTAGTGGTATTGCTCAGTCAAAGGATATGCAAAGGTTTGTGGTCCTTTGAACCTGGTTACATATTGCTCTTATTGCTCTTCAGAATAACTATATCAGTTGAGTTCTACCAACAGTGTATTAGTGTCCCCATTTTCCCATATTTCCTCCAACATGTATGATTTCCCTTTTTTGGTTATGTTAGTCGAACTGGTAGGAGTAAGGTGTTATCTCAGAGTTGTTTTATTTTGCATTTCTTTAATCAATAGTGATTTGGAGAATTTTTTTTCATATGACTATGGATCTTCCTCTGAGAACTGCCTGTTCATACCCTTTGATCATTTTTCAGTTGCAGAATCCTTTGTATTCTCATGAGTTTAATTCAGTTTTCTATATATTTGAGAGATGATTCTATTGTCAAAGATACTTGCTTTAAGAATTTTTTCCCTTCTTATCTTGGTTGTATTGCCTTTATTTTTACAAACCCTTTTTAATTTAATGTAATCAACACTATATCACTTTTTGTAATATTCTGCATATTTTGCTTGATGACCATTTCTTCCCTTATTCAGAAGTCTGACAGGTAATCTTTTCCTCTTTCCTCTAATTTGTTTATGACATCACTTTTTATTTCTAGATCAACTATCCACTTTTACTTTATCCTGGCATATGGTATGAGATGTTGGTCCATGCCTATTCAATACTGCTTTCTAGTTTTCTTGGCAGTTTTTGTCAAATAGTGAGTTCTTTCTCCCTAAGCTTGAATCTTTGGATTTATTGAACACTAAGTTGCTATGGGTGTTGGATGCCAGGTCTTGATTGACTAATCTATTTCATTGATTCACTACCCTATTGCTTTGCCAGTACCAAATTGTTTTGATGATTCCTACTTTATAGTATAGTTTGGGAACTGGTACAGGCAGGTCTCCTTCTTCCATATTTTTTTCATGAATTCACTGATATTCTTGGCCTTTTGTTTTTCCAGATGAACTTTGTTGTTATTTTTTCTAGTTCTATGAAATAATTTTTGGTTAATTGATTGATGTGGCAGAAAATAGATAAATTAACTTATTGTTACATTCTCTATTTTGACTCAGCCTAGCCATGAGGAATTAATGTTATTCCAATTGTTAAGATCTGACTTTATTTGAAGAGTGTTTTGTAACTGTGTTCATATATTTACTGGATTTGTTTTTGGTAGATACACCCCCAGATATTTCATATTGTCTAGAGTTATTTTGAATGGAATTTCCTTTTCTATCTCTTACTGTTGGATTTTATTGGTGGCAAATGTTAATGATAAGGTTTATTTTGTATACTGAAACTTTGTTGAAGTTGTTTATTATTAGTTTTTAAATTGATTCTTTAGGATTCTTTAGGTATACCATCATATCATAATCAAAAAGTGATAACTTTGTTTCTTCATTGCCTATTCTAATTCTCTCATTTTTTCCTTCTCTTATTGTTATATCAAATATTTCTAGTACAATAGTAAATAATAGTGGTGATAATGGGCATCCTTGCTTTATCTCTGATCTTATTGTGAAGGATTTCAGTTCATTCCCATTACACATAATGCTTGCTGATGGTTTTAGAAAGATGTCATTTAACACTTTAAGGATGGTTGCTTTTATTCCAATGTTTTCTTCCTTCCTTCCTTCTTCTTTCCTTCCTTCCTTCCTTCCTTCCTTCCTTCCTTCCTTCCCTCATTCCTTTCCTCCCTTCCTTCCTTCCTTCTTTTCTTCCTCCCTCCCTCTCTCCCTC
>NW_025360665.1:0-4604 GCF_016433145.1 Gracilinanus agilis
ATCTTAACCCGGAACCTATAAATATTTTTGTACAAGTCTTTTTCCTTATTATCTCTTTGGGGTACAAACCCAGCAATGGTATGGCTGGATCAGAGGGCAGACTTTCATTTAAAACCCTTTGTGCATAGTTCCAAATTGCCCTCCAGAATGGTTGGATTAATTCACAACTCACCAGCAGTGTATTGGTGTCCCAATTTTGCTACTCCAACATTTATCATTTTCCTTTGCTGTCATATTGACCAATCTGTTAGGTATAAGGTGATACCTCAGAGTTGTTTTAATTTGCATATCTCTAATTATGAGAGCTACTTGGAAGACTTTTTCATGTACTTATTGATAGTTTTGATTTCATCATGTGAAAACTGCCTATTCATGTCCCTTGACCATTTCTCTTAGCCAGTACCATATTGTTTTGATGACCACTGCTTTATATTACAATTTAAGATATGGTACTGTTAGTCCCCCATCCTTCACTTTGCTTTTCATTATTTCCCTTAATATTCTTGATCTTTTGTTCTTCCAGATGAACTTTGTTATAATTTTTTCTAATTCAATAACAATGTTTTTTGGTAGTTTGATAGGTATGACACTGAATAAATAGATTAATTTGAGTAGAATTGCCATTTCTATTATATTAGCTCATCCTACCTAGTAGTAGCTAATGTTTTTTCCAATTGTTTAGATCTAGTTTTAATTGTGTGAAAAGTATTTTGTGGTTGTGTTCATATAATTTCCATGTTTGTCTTGGCAAATCAATTCCTAAATATATTGTCTAGAGTGATTTTAAATCAAGTTTCTCTTTCTAACTTTTGCTGTTGAATTTTGTTGGAAATATACAGAAATGCTTTTTCTCTCTCTTTTGATGTTGCCACCATCTATTTTGACATTTGGGCTTAGAAATATAGATCATAGTTTACTTTTATCTCTTCCCTCAATGCTCATGAGGTCATTTACCAAATCCTATAGTGTACAGGGAGTTCAGGGAAGACTAGCACCTCTGGTATTAGAACTTGCTGAACTCCTTTTCAGGTCTGCTTTCCTTCTTTGGTGTACATCTGTCACCTAGCTCTGACTTGTGGCTCCAGGAGCCTAGAGCATGAACAGTGGCCATACCACTGAAAATTCTGGCAGTTGGACTGAATCATATTGAGGGTAACTAACAGGTTTTGATTCTATTGGTGGGTTGGAGGTAGTGTCTACCCCAGGCATGTAAAGACTTCCCCTAGCTTTTTACTGTTATTTTTTCTAATGTATCACCCTGATCACACTATTCCTTTGTTTAAAAACTTTTAATAGCTCTCCATTACTTACTGAATAAAGCACAAATTCCTTAACTTGCCACCTAAACTTCTCCATAAATTGGTTCCTGCCTATCTTTCTACCTTCTCTCATATTGCTCCCTTTTAAGGGGTTAATGTTCTAGTAAACTGGACTATTTTCCATTTTCCATTATTATATTATCCCATGTTTCTGCCTTTAGTTACTCTTTTTCCTTTGCCTAGAAGAGACCCTTCTTACCTTTACTTTATGACTTCATAAAATCTATTTGTTTATTGTAGTCCAACTCATTCACTACCTACTCCATGATGAGGCAGCACGGTGCTCTATGAGTGCATAGAGCATGGGACCTGTAATGATGTCCTGGGTTAAAACCAATGCATAATACTATTTCTTGCAACTCTTTGTAGAAACAAAGCATTGGGAACTAAGAAGTATCCTTATATTGGGAATGGCTAAACAAATTACAATATATGAATATAATAGAATATTTTTATACAATAAAAAGATGAAATAGGTTGTTCCAGAGAAAACTGGGAAGACCTAATACCAAATCAAGAAAGCAGAATTAAGAGAAAAAGATGTGAGTAGAACTAGGAGAGGAATATAAACAATATTATAAAGAAAAGCAAATTTGAAATATTTAACAACTCTGATTAATGCAAAGACCAAATATAATTTCAGAGGACTGATGATGAAGTATGCTCTCTACCTCTGGATAAAGAAATAAAGAATTTAAAGTGTAGAACAAAACACACTTTCACAAAAAGCCAATGTAAGAATTTATTTTGCTTTGCTATGAATATTTATGGGCTCTATTTTTCTTTTCCAGTGATGAGTAGATGAAAAATGATTAAGGATAGTAAAAAAAAAGTACTTACTAGCTGTATGATCACACTCAAGTCATATGGTTTTCCTAATTCTTTTTTTGCCATCTGTAAAACATAAATAACAATATTTTTAGGACCTAATTCGTAGGGTTGTTTTAAAGAATTACTTTCTTCAGTGATTTTTTGAACCTCCTTTCCCATTTGTCTAATTCTACTTTTTAAAAAGAATTCTTATCTTCATTGGATTTTTGTACTCCCTTTTCCATTTGGCCAGTTCTGCTTTTTAAAGTTATTTTATTCAGTATTTTTTGTTCCCCCCTTTTCTAAGCTATTGATTCTTTCTTGCATTGCTTTCATTTCTTTCCCCTATTTTCCCTGTTCTTTTCTTATTTGATTTTGTAATGCTTTTTGAGCTCTTCCAAGATTTGTGAACAATTCTTATTTTTTTCTTGAAGGTTTTTGTTGTAGCTGCTTTTATCTTATTGAATCCTTCTGAGTTTGTGCCTAGCTCTTCTTTGTTTCCATAATAATTTTCTATGGTTAGTTGTTCTTTTTTGATGTTTGCTTATTTTCCTAACCTTTTTCTCGAGTTATTTTTTTCTTAAAGGTGAGCTCTGTTCTCAGGGTAGTTTTCCCTAGTTTTGGGTATCTACAGGTTTCAATTCTTCAACCTATGGACTGAGATTTCTGGAAGCTCCTTCCACAGCTGATTTGGTCCCCCTGCCTCTTGCCAGCTGATGGCTTGCAGGACCCAGGACATTGTGAGCTACCTTGTGCTGGAACTTGGGCCCTCAACTCTGGCCTGGGCAGGGGCTACAAGCCTTCCTTTCAGCTTCCACTGGCCAGGCGCACTGTGGATAGCTTTGTGCTGGGGCCCAAGACCTCATTATGGGCTTATACTGGGGCTCAGAAGTTCAAGGGTTGGGTGTGAGTCTCTCAATGTTGGATTGGGCCCAGGCTCAGGTTCTCAAGCAGTGGGAGGGTAGTGAGGGACTGTGCAATTGGCTTGCACTGGTGCTCCTTCATGTGGGCCATGCTTTACTCTCACCCCAATGAATCAGACACTCTCTGCCTACCTCCAAGTTGTCTTTTGCAGGAAAACTGCTTCACTCTTTCCCCTTGTTGGTTCTTTCACTCAAGTATTTATATTGAAGGTTGGTTGGAGAGGATTCTCAGAGAGTTTTGAGCTTTTTATGCCTTTGTTCTGCCATCTTGGCTCTGCCTCACACTGTAGGGTTTTTTTTTTGAGGCCCAGATAATTTAAAATATGTAAAAAACTTTCAATCTTGAATAAGCAGTTTTCAGACTTCACACTTAAAAATTATCGAGGACCTTAACTCAGTTTAGTTTATATGATTTATCTATTAATATTTACTTTTTCAGAAGTTATAAAGCTTCATTTTTATTTTAAATGAGTTAAGTATACACATATTTTTTTTTTCCATTTTTAAACCCTTAACTTCTGTGTATTGACTTATAGGTGGAAGAGTGGTAAGGGTGGGCAATGGGGGTCAAGTGACTTGCCCAGGGTCACACAGCTGGGAAGTGTATGAGGCCTGATTTGAACCTAGGACCTTCCGTCTCTAGGCCAGACTCTCAGTCCTCTGAGCTACCCAGCTGCCCTTTTTTTTTTTTTTTTTTTTTTTAAGTATACACATATTTTTAAATGTCTGTTTAAAGTTTTATAAGCAGGTAAAATTTTCCAATATTTATTAATTCATTGAAAATAGCCATAATAAACCCATTATGTACTAAAAGTAACATTTAATGAAAATTAACAGAAGAAAATTTTATTTGCATATTGCCTTTCTTGCTAATCTGAGTTTCTTGGAGCAGGGACTTTCTTTAATTTTTCTTTGTATTCCCAGTGATTAACACAGTGCCTGGTATAGAGAAGGTGTTTAACTGAGAGATAATGGTGCCTAAGAATAGGAAGGGACTCATCAATACTATATACTCTAATATTAAAATGAATCCATGAGCCCATTGATTTGGAAATTCCCTTCAATGATGCAAATGGCTCCATGTCTGTCTAGCCCATATTACTTGTCCACATCCTCCCATAAGTTCTCTACAAAATGTTTTCATTGCTTTTTTCTAAAATTGCAAGAATACTAATGGGACCCTGATAAACTAGAATATTAATGGGGCTCTTCATCTGTGAACTTTTGTCCAGGCTATGTGATCAGCTATGTGATCAGCCCATCTCTTCCTATCTAGTAATATTTTGAGGGAATATTTTACTATTTTAATTGGTTGTATGATGCAGCCTGCTCACATCTACCATGTATTTTTTCAGTAACTTCTGGGTGCTCTTCAAGAATTTGTAAGTCTTCAGAAACTATTGTGTTCCATGTCTTACAGCTATACAATATCAATGGTGGACTATTGGTATTAAAAAGAAGGGTCTTTGCTCTTAAGTGAAATTTGGAGACATTAAAGGTTAACAATTTCCCTAAAGCAATCTAGCCCACTTTCCTTCTTTTCAACTCTGGC
>NW_025360666.1:0-2099 GCF_016433145.1 Gracilinanus agilis
CAGCTGGGAAGTGGCTGAGGCCGGGTTTGAACCCAGGACCTCCTGTCTCTAGGCCTGACTCTCACTCCACTGAGCTACCCAGCTGCCCCATTTTGATGAATATTGAGCAAAAGAACTCATTCATCAGATATGGATGCTGAAAGTTATCTTTCCAGAAAAGGAAATATGATCTCCTAGAGGTTAGGAAGGCTGAACTCAGGGGAAATCCCTTTCGTCCCTGGAACAGCTGCCAATATATTGATATTGGGCAATCTGCCCCTTCTGCCCTCTGAGGTGCAGAAAAACACAAGTATAATGATATTAATGGTAAGACCATATCATTTACAAACTCAAGTATTCGATCACAGAGATTAGTCAGGGTCAAGGGGGACAGACCCATCAGATACCAATCCCTAGACTAATTTATAATGTTACCTGTGATTCTGAAGAAATAGTTATGCCTTTATCCAGGTAGCAGTAATCGAAATTGCCCATGTGAAAGGCATCTTGCATATAATTGCACTTGTTAAAGGCTGCACATGCTGATTGTTGTATGTTTGTATAAGTTTGTATACTTTGCTTATACTTTCATCTGACTTTATTTTGTCATATTTATGCTATAGGATGTTAATTGTCTTATTCATTGCTTATTCATATACATGACAGAGCTTATAATTATGCCATATTTTTAACATAGGCCTGTTGGTTTTTTCAACCAGTTATCTTTGCTTTGTTAATTAAGCATGTTGTTGTTGTGTAGCCATTTCAGTCATGTCTGACTCTTTATGACTCTATTTGGGGTTTTCTTGGCACAGACACTGGAGTGGTTTGCCATTTACTTCTCTAACTCATTTTATAGATGAGGAAATTGAGGCAAGCAGTGTTAAATGACTTGCCCAGGATCATACAGCTAATAAGTGTCTGGGGTCATATTTGAACTCAGCAAGATGAGCTTTCTTGAGTCCATGCCCAGTACTCTATCCACTGTGCTACCTAGTGGCTCTAATTAAACATTGCCTTTTATCACAAGCTGCTGTGTACTCTGGGTAGGGAGGTACTCTTTTTTTTTAAACTCTTACCTTCTGCCTTGGAACCATATTGGTTCTAAGGCAGAAGAGTGGTAAGAGTTAGGCAATGGGGTTAAGTGACTTGCCCAGGGTCACACAGCTAGGAAGTGTCTGAGGCCAGATTTGAACCTAGGACCTCCTGTCTCTAGGCCTGGCTTTCAATCCACTGAGCTACCTAGCTGCCTCCTAGGCAGGTACTCTTGAGCTGTGCACGTGCTGAGTGACTTAGGCATGTTGTCCTTCAGTACCTTCTCTTGCCATGTATATTCAGTTTTGTTTTCAATGGTACCACTGTTTGGTTGCTTAGGACACCAGGAAAAGCTCCCTTGTTCTTTTAAAAAGCTCTGATGTTTGTATTCTTTAAGAGTTACTAGCTCCATGTTTACTCAGACTGATTCCTGCAAAGGATGGAAGAATGTTTTGGACCACTGGAAGCCCCCTGTTTCCACTCAAGCCTGGATTGGTTTTGCAGAGGGATCACTCTGTGCTGCCTGCTGCTGTGTGAGTCGAAGAAAACATGACTAATTGCATTAAAAATGCTGAGTTTGAGATTTATACAAGAGACTTAGTTCTTATGTGAGAGATACATGTGGACAGTGAACCTTCTATACAGCATTTTAGATACAGACTTAGAATTGTGGACTGCAGTCCACCAAGCTGGAGACATTTATTGAGGACGATTGTATCTTTTCTTTTGGCTTCTAGTGCTTACAAACTTTGAGGTTGTGAAGGACGTCAATCTCTTTCTCCTGGTTTGACCTGAGATCTCATTTCACTCTCCACTGAAGACCTCATTTACTCATACATATGCTCTGGTATATTTTGTCTGTAGAACTCTCAAAGAAAAAATCGCCAGGGCCTGATGGATTCACAAGTGAATTCTATCAGATATTCAAAGAACAATTAATCCCAATACTATACAAATTATTTGATATAATATGCAAAGAAGGAGTCCTACCAAACTCTTTTGATGACACAAATATGGTACTGATTCCAAAGCCAGGGAGATCAAAAACAGAGAAAGAAAACTACAGACCAATCTCCCTAATGAAC
>NW_025360667.1:0-3716 GCF_016433145.1 Gracilinanus agilis
TCTCTCTCTCTCTCTCTCTCTCTCTCTCTCTCTCTCTCTTTTAAAATCATGGCTCAAGTTAGGAATGTCTACTCAAAGTAGCTGACATTCCCTATCCCTAATTTGGAGAAATGAATCATGACTGATTTTTTCCCCCTTCCTATGTGGTTCCAAATCTTTTCTGCTTCTCTCAGATGTAAAGTAGAATGCAACCACTTGACAGGTCTTTATTCCTCTTGTCCTTCCTGCATTGCCAAGCTGGCATTGTACTTTGTGGCTCTTGTACTTTTCTTTTGAGGTTTAGTGAATCACCTCATAATTCCTAGTTTCCTGCAAGGTTCTCTTCTAGTGTTAACTTCCACAGAAGGCTTTTACTGACAGCTCCCCAATGCCCACCTCTCCAAGCTGGTAGATCAAATGAAATAATGTTAGTAAAGCATATTGCAAATCTTAAAATGCTCTATAAATGCTAGTAGCCATTATTAATATTTTTATTATTTTTAAACTCTCACCTTTCATCTTAGAATCCATACTATGTCTTGGTTCCAAGGCAGAAGAGTGGTAAGGGCTATGACAGTGGGGTTAAGTGACTTGCCCAGGGTCACACAGTTAGGAAGTGTTTGATGGCAGATTTGAACCCAGGACCTCCCATCTCTAGGTCTGTCTCTCCATCCACACTGAACCACCTAGCTGCCTCCTAGCCATTATTATTATTATTATTATCATCATTATCATTATTATTGTTGTTGTTATTGTTATTATTATAATCATTATTATTACTACTAGTAGTAGTAGAAATAGAGGGAGAGGAGGGAAAAGAAAAGGAGGAAGAAAGGGGGAAATGGAGGAGGGAAAAAGGAAAGAGGAAAATTATTTCATTTGATCTACCAGCTTGGAGAGGTGATCATTGGGGAGCTGTCAGCAAAAGCCTTCTGTAGAAGTTAAAGAGCAATAAGGGCTAGGCAAAGGCGGTTAAGTGACTTGCTCAGGGTCACACAGCTAGGAAGTGTCTGAGGCTAGATTTGAACCTAGGATCTCCCATCTCTGGGCCTGAAAACCTAATTTTTTTAAAAAAAAGTTGTTATGTTGTACTAATGAAAGGCACTGAGAGAACATGGCTGTCCTTAGTCATTCTGGAGATGGAAGACGTGCCTAAGGATTGTTCTGCCCTTGTAGTATCCAGACTGTCACTGTCTCCAATCTCAGCCATCTTGGGAGGGCAGGATTCTTACTAACCACAGTAATCCTTCACTCTTCTAGGTTCATGCTTGGCCTCTGCAGCCTTCTGGATTACAAACTTGGCACCTTGAGAGCATCTTAGGTTACATCAAAGACAGATGAATTAAGACCTTGCATGGAGGATTTTCAAAATAGGTTGTACCCTGAGGATGTTGCCTTAAAATAAGATCTAGCATTTTCCAGGTGGATTAGAGACATGTTGAATAACCTTAGAGATGGCCAAACACCATCACTTTACTCCTTATGTGTTTTGAAATAAAGGTACCTTGTTTTCACACATGGGCTAACCTCTAAGTATCTCAGAAGGTGACTCACTGAATAGTGTCTTTTTCTAAGTTGTTAAAACATGAAAAGGAATATCTGGTGTGTATATATGTGTAAGAGAAAGCCACCATTCCTAGAAAACTTCTGGGCCTTCATACTCTATAGTAATGGTTTATAAAAATGGAATTAAAAATTTACAAAGAAACAAGTTCTCAGAGCCCCCTACCTTGAAACGTGCTCTTTTCCTTGGGCTTTCTGTCTTTTACTGAGTCATGGAATTAGAGAGGGAGAAGGGACTTTTCTGGATGCACCCTACAAGTGGTCATCTAGCCTTTGCTTGAAGACCTCCGATGTGGGAGAACCCAACTCTTCCCAATGAAACCCATTTGACTTTTGAGCAGCTCTAATTGGTAGAAAGTTTTTTTCTGACATTAAGCCACAACTTTGCCTCATTATAAGTCTTATGTTTGTCCTTTGCTTCAACTCATTTAGGGAGGATTATGGAGATTTGAAGTAGGAGACATATATGCTTATGTAAACATACCATTAAAACTATGAGTTATTCACATAAGTATTATCCAATTATTATTTTTAATCACAAGTTGGCTTTTCCCATCTTGCTTCTGGGCTTTCTCTTCCTGCTGCTTAGTTGATGTGGCTTCAGGGTCAATTTTAACAATATCTTAGGTGAATTATAATTAATAAGGTAAACTAATGGTTCCCAAATAAATTTCTTTTATGCGGTTATCTGCTTTTTTGGATTATCCATGTTTCTGTTTCTCTCCCTCCCTTTGTTTGGATAATTAAAAGTTGATTCTGTGTTTAGGAGTAATATGTAGCTAGTAAATTTAGTGAGAGGGATTTTCCTCTTTCCCTCTTAACCTTTCCCTTTGGAAATAAAATACATTTTCCATTTACTATGACTTTGGTTATCTGTGTGCTGGTCCCACATCAGGCTCTGCCTGGCCAAGGCTGTCTGTTAGGCCCTTTTACTCACAGTGTAGAAACCTTGATACTGGCCCAAAGTAATCCATTTAATCCCATCTCCCAAATACCCCTATTATACTTACCACTAGCCCTCCTGGCTGAGGACTAGTATAGGTATTTCCTCTAACCTCTTTCACATTTCTCTACTTTATTGTTTTCCCTCTATTTTGGTAAATAAACTTCTGACTTGAGATATAATAATTTTGGCGACTGTGTTATTTCATATAAATTTAAGTCTAACCATTAAATTTAACCCTTACACCTCCCTTCCCCCTGCCCCTCCTCCCAGCAGTAAATAGTCTGATATAAGTTATGCCATGTTTTCATTCAATACATATTTTCATACTGCTCATTCTGTGACAGAAGACACATGTCACTCATACATTGTTCTCCTGCTCATTTCACTCTGCATTAGTTTATATAAGTCTTTCCAGGTTTTTCTGAACTCATCCTGTTTGTCAATTCTTATGGTACAATAGCATTCCATATACAACAACTTGTTCATCCCTTCCCCAAGTGTGATAGACAACTTCCCAGTTTCCAATTCTTTGTCACTACAAAAAGAGTGGCTAAAAATATTTTTGTTCAGTTGGTGCTTTCCCTCTTATTTCTGATCTCTTGGGATACATATCTAGTAATGGTATTTCTGGGTCAAAGGGCATGCATAATTTTATAGTCCTTTGAGCCTGATTCTGTATTGCTCTTTAGAATGGATGTATCAGTCCACAGTTCCACCAATAGCACATTAGTATCCCATTTTTTTCCTACATCCCCTTCAACATTTAAAATTTTCCTTTTTGGTCATGTTAGTCAATCTGATAAGTGTGAGGTGGTATCCTCAGAGTTGTTTTAATTTGCATTTCTTTAATCAATAGTGATTTGGAGTATTTTTTCATATAACTATGGATAGTTTTATATTCTTTATCTGAGAACTGCCTTTTTATATCCTTTGACTATTTTTCAGTTTCAAAGTAGAATGCTTTATATTCTTATAAATTTGACTCAGTTCTCTTCATATTTGAGAAATGAGGCATTCATTAAAATACTTGCTATAAAATTTTTATCTCAAATTTGTTTTTTCTCTTCTTATCTTTCTTTATTGGGTTTTTTTGCCTCATATATACAGGATTTCAAATCGAATTGTGAGAACTCCATGAATCCTATAGACTTCTCACTACATGACCTACATCCAGGAGACAATATATGTATATATATATATTGTCTCCTGGATGTAGGTCATGTAGTTC
>NW_025360668.1:0-1006 GCF_016433145.1 Gracilinanus agilis
GGGGGCAGCTAGGTAGCTCAGTGGATTGAGAGCAGTGCCTAGAGACAAGATGTCCTGGGTTCAAATTTGGCCTCAGACGCCTCCTAGCTCTATGATCCTGGAAAATTCAAGTAATCTCCATTGCTTAGCCCTTATTGCTCTTCTGCCTTGGAACCAATACATAGTATTGATTCTAAGATATAATTTAAGGGTTTCAGAAAAAAGACAGCATATTGATTATTACCAGGTGAGTAGAAGAGAGAGTAAATGTTCCCAGGTAAGAAGGAAACGCTGTTGCTATCAATAATATGAGAAGAAGGTAAGACTTGAATTGGGACTGAAACATTTTACAGAATTTGGATATGGGAATGGAGATGGAAGGGATTCTATGCAGAAAAAATAATGTTATAAAAAACTTAGATTTAGAGGAAGGGAAACAGTTTTCAGTTTTGATCTATAATCCAGTTTTGTTTTCTGTACTAGAACTAGGTTTAGCATGGAGAAAACCATTTTGCTTTGCATTGTTCAACTAAGATTTTTAAATCCATATTGCATAAGCTATATTAAATTTGTTGTAAATTTCTCTTTGTAACTATCTAGATTAATAGAACAATTGTAGTCAAATGTGGTTTTCTGTATTAGTTTTAGAATGACAGTGTAGTCTTTGTAAACAACTATTTTTCTAAAAGTTTTGCATGCTGCATTTTTAAAATTTTATTATTGTATTCCTTAGCATTTGGTGTTTTTATTCATCTACTTTAATTGGTATTTTGCAACTGTTTGAATGTTGTTTTTGCCCTCAGTAAAACAACTTATTGTAATACTCTTATTTGCCTTTTTTCCCTATTGCATATCCCTAGAGTAAGTTAGTGAATAGGAATAGGAAACAGATAAGTTTAGAGTAGGACTGTTAGTTATTTTAGTAAGTATAATAAGATAAGTTTACAATAAGGGTAATTTATATATTTAGTAGTGATCAAATGAGAAATTTTTCTTCAACAAATTTATACTCAAATGATCAGAGGGA
>NW_025360669.1:0-1940 GCF_016433145.1 Gracilinanus agilis
CTTGGAGCCAATACTATGTATTGGCTCCAAGGCAGAAGAGTGGTAAGGGTAGGCAATGGGGGTCAAGTGACTTACCCAGGTCAGATTTGAACCTAGGACCTCCTGTCTCTAGGCCTGGCTCTCAATCCACTGAGCTACCCAGCTGCCCCCTTAACAATTATTTTTAACAATTTTGAATTCCAAAATTTCTTTCTCCTTCCCACTCATCCAATTCCACCTGGTCATAGTGAATGATTCTTGTAATATATTGCTATAATCTTCTTCTAGTATTTAATTAAAATACTTGCATCAATATTCATTTGGAAAATTGGCCTATTGTTTTTCTTTCTCTGTTTTTGTTTTTTTCCTGATTGAGACATGAGCATGATATATGTGTCACAAAAATTGTATTTTTTCTTTGTATAGCTTTCTAAATGATTTAAACAGTATTGGGATTAATTGTTCTTTAAATGGTTGATAGAATTCATTTATGAATCCATCTGCCTCTGAGGAATGTTTCTTCTTTGAAGGGTTGTTCAATTTCTTTTTGTAAGTTGGGATTTCTTAATTTCCTCTTCTATTTATCTGTATAGTTTATATTTTTGTAAATGTTCATCCATTTCACTAAGATTATCAAATTTATTGTCATGTATTTGGGTAAAATAACTATTCATAGTCACTCTAATTTCTTCTGCTTTATTGGTAAATTGGCCCTTATCATTTTTCATATCAGTAATTTTATTTTCTTTCCTTTTTTAAACCAAATTAAACAAGTATTTTTCTATTTTATTGGCTTTTTCACAAAACCAGTTTTTAGCTATTTTTATTAGTTCAATGATTTTCTTATTTTCAATGTTATTACTCTCATCTTAGATTTTCAAAATTTCTAATTGGTGTTTAATTCAACATTTAAAATTTGCTCTTTTTCTTCTTTAGTTGTATGATCAATTCATTGATCTGTTCTTTCCCTAAGTTATTGATGTGATTGTTTAGACATATAAATTTTATACTAATTACTGCTTTGGCTGTATCCCAATGATTTTTATATGTTGCTTCATTGTTGTCATTCTCTTTAATAAATTGATTATTAAACTGATTATTTCCATTACTCGTCCTTTGACTCACTTATTCTTTAGAATTAGCTTTTTTAGTTTCTAATTACTTTTAACCTCTCTTTCCATGGTCATTTGAAATATGTAGTTTTTATCAGATTATGATCTGAAAAAAAAAGAATATTTCTGCTGCTCTAAAATTTTTGTTAGGTTTTTATGTCATAACATATGATCAGTTTTAGTGTAAGTGCAGTGCACTGCTGAGGTAAAGGCATTTTCTTTCTTATTGCATTCACTTTTTTCCAAAAGTTAGATTTATCTAGTTCTGACAGGGAAAGTTGAAGTCCTCCATTAATATAATTTTACTGTTCTATTTACTCCTGTAAGTTATTTACCTTTTTTTTTTTTTAATTTGGATGCCATACTATTTTGTGTATATTTGTTTAATATTAATTCATTATCTGTGGTACTTTTTAGCAATATAAAATTCCTTTTCTTATCATTTTAAATTATTTTTTAAAAAATTTTGCTTGGTCTGAAATCATAATTGACAATTTGGATTTTTTTTTTTACTTTAGCTATAGCATAATTTTTTTTCTCAAGCCTTTTACCTTTATTTTATGTGTGTCTCACTGATTCAAATGTGTTTCTTATAGCCAGTATATTTTAGTATTCTGTTTTTTTATTCCATTCTATTCTCTGCTTTCATTTTATGGGTCAGTTCATCCCACTTACATTTATAATTAGAGTAATTAACTGTATGTTTCTTTCCATCCTACTTTTAACATGTTTATCCTCTCTCCTTTCATTCTTTTCCTCCTCACAAGTGCTTTACTTTTTTTTTAACATTTATTAATATTCATTTTTAACATGGTTACATGATTCATGCTCCACCTTTCCCCTTCAACC
>NW_025360670.1:0-1662 GCF_016433145.1 Gracilinanus agilis
TGGGGGTTAAGTGACTTGCCCAGAGTCACACAGCTAGGAAGTATCTGAGGCCAGATCTGGAGCCAGGACCACCCATCTCCAGGGCCTGGCTCTCCATCCACTGAGCGACCCAGCTGTCCCTTCATCTTTCAATACTCTACTCAAATAAGGCCTCCTTCAGGAAGCCTTCCAAGATTCCTACAATTAGATTCAATTTCTCTCTCTGTTCATTCCTGTTGTACTTTCTTTGGCAGTCTTCTAGCATTTATCACATAATATTTGGAATTAGGGTATTTGTGTCCTGCTTTATTTGGAAAACAATTGTGTTTCTTCAACTTTATATCCCTCTGAGCTTCTGACAATGGGCCTTGCCTGTAGAAGGCACTTAATAATTATCTGTAATTGTGATAGATAATAACAACAACAACAATAATAATAATAATAAGGCACTTAGGTGGCACAGTGGATAAAATGTCAGGCCTGACAACAATAAAAGTCATTATCTTGAATTCAAATCTGGCCTTAGACACTAACTGGATGACCCTGGGCAAGTTGGTTAGCCCTATTTGCCTCAGTTTCCACATCTGTAAAATGAGCAAGAGAAGGAAATGACAAACCACTCCAGTATCTGCACCAATAAAACTGGGAATGAGGTCATAAAGAGTCAGATGTGACTAAAACAACTGAACAACAACAATAGTAATAGATAGCACTTATATAGTGTTTTAAGACTTGCATAGCACAGTACACATATTACCTCATTTGAACCTCACAACAACCTTTGGAGGAAGGTGCTATTATTATCCCCATTTTATAGATGAGAAAACTGAAGCATGGGATAGTTATGTGGCTTCCCAGAATCACCTAGCTAAGTGTCTGAGGTTGCATTTGAACTATGTTCTTCCTGACTCTTCAGCACTCTATCTATTATGCCATTTGACTTTCCAAATTATAGACTGAATTGTAGATTTTTTTTTGGAGATGGAATGCCCAAAAGCTCAACATAAGACAGATATTTTTTAAATGTTCCAGCAAAGATTTAGCAGAGAATCTAAGAATTGGATTTGACCTCAAAGGACATTTACTTCAGTGGATGCAAGAGTTCCTTCCACCATATTTTTAAAACTATCATTTCCATAGTGCTTTAAGATTTTCAAAGTACTTTACACATGTTAAATCATTTGATCCTCAGAACAATCCTGGATGGTGCTATTATAATCCCCATTTTATAGGTAAGGAAACCAAGGCAGAAAAGTGAAGTGATTTGTCCAAGGTCACACAGCTAAAACATATCTGAGCCAGAAACTCAAGTTTTCCTGACTCCAAGTACCACCTGTTTCAAAAATCCAAACAAATAGTTATTTGGTCTCCCCTTGAAAACTACCTGTGATGAAGAAATGAGTCACTTTTAACACAGTCCAATCCGTTACTGGATAGCACTAATCTTAGATATTCTGACTTATACAGAACTATTTATAACTTTTTCTTATTGATACTACTTCTCTCAGGAGCCACATAGAATAATTCTGTGCATTTCCCCTTTTACCATCTTCATATATCTGATGATGATAGTTATTAGAGTATTCTTTACCTCCTTCCCAAATCCTTTTTTCCCCTCTAGACTAAAAATCCCTAGTTCCCTTCAAATAACCCCCCATAGGGCATTGTCTCAACCAAAAAAAA
>NW_025360671.1:0-3472 GCF_016433145.1 Gracilinanus agilis
TCTCTCTCTCTCTCTCTCTCTCTCTCTCTCTCTCTCACTCTCTCTTTCTCTCTCTCTCTTTTACTTTCATTATTTTACTTTCTCTCCTGAGGACACCTGCATAGCCTCTGTTTGGCAGCTAAAACCCTTCTCAAGATAGCTCCAGCTTATTTATCTAGGATTATTGAATATTACTATCCTTCACAAATTAAATTCCATTTAAACCTGCCTATTTGCTGTTTCCAACTCCCATATCTATTCCTTAACAAAAACTGTTCCATGGGTCTGAAATACTCTTCCTCCTCACTTCAACTAAGAGAATTCTTAGCTTTCTTTAAGGGTCAGTCTGAATACTCCCTACTTTTTTTTTTTTATCTCAGCAACTATTAGTACTTTTATGCCCAAATTACTTTGTATTTTTTTTAATTTGATTATTGGTTAACAAGTTATTTTACCCCAATGGAATGTAAGGTCTTTGAGGATAAGGTCTTTTTAAATTTGGGTCTTTGTATCCCAAGGGACTAGCACAGCAACTTGGGATACACTGATTTTGCTGATACTTAGATGCAACAAGGTGCTATAGGGGATACAGTACTTGACTAGAAATCAGGAGAGCCAAGTTTAAATACAGCTTCAGACACTTACTAGGTCAGTGGAAAGTCACTTAATCTCTGTTAGCCTCAGTTTCTTCACCCGTAAATTAGATATAGTAACATCTACCTCACAAGGTTTTTGTGAGGACCAAATGAGATAATATTTTAAAGCATTTAATACAAGTACCTGGCATATAGTAAGAACTTAATAAATGCTTATTTCCTTTCCTTTATATTACCTTCTCCCTCTATTTCTACTCTTCCCTATTTGTTTTCCTTTCCCTTTCCTTTTCTAACTTCTTATCTTTATTCTTCTGTTTTCCTTCAACTTGAATCCTTACAAAATTCCCTCCTCCCAAATTTCAACATTTTTGCCACTTCAAATCCCTATAAATTTCCTTCACAATTCCTCTGATTTAATCCTTTTCAGTGAATAAGATTATTTCACATACTGTTTGGATGAGACTATTAGTTGTGGACAGATGAATTTAAAGAACTGACAAAGGAAAATATTTGGGTCATCTAGTCTGGTTTGTAATCTGGCGAAAACTTGAAATCTTTGGATGTGGTAGAAATGATAATTGCTCATTCCAGAAATCCTGAATAAATCTTTCATAAATATCAGTTCATAAATTGCTTATTCTAATGCAACTAGAGAACATCATTTCATATTTTAAATATAAAAAAGTAGAGATGCTAAAAGAAACGCAGGAGAAATGGTCACGGAGAAAATAGTGGATAGAGTTACTAATACATTTTACCAAGTTCAATGCTTTTCAATTATCATTAAAGATGATATAAAATGTTATTCGATCTTCTGACCTGAGTAGAGAAAATAGCTAGTAGAAAATTCATAGAATTTAGAGCTAGGAGGGCCTAACTGAAGGATAATCTATGTGCTCCACTGGCAGTGATTCAATCTCAAGAGATCTAGAGAAAGGCTGTTAGGACATTGAATTAATGCAATATGGGAGATTTATTTAAATGAGAGTGTTGGCAAGAGCTAACCCTGGATGAAAAGTGGGTTGCACTCTAAACCTTTTGAAGGGGATATGCACATTTATGAAATGCACATGAGTCCTGATATATCAAAACAAGTCTCTCCCACTCCCATGTCACTTTGCAGATGAGAAAACTGAAGCCCAGAGAGGTTATCATCAAACTCACAGTCATGAGATCACAGAGGGATAAAGTAGCCAATCCCAAGTTCATATAGATAGGAAGAAGCAGAGCTAAGATAAGGATGTAGGTCTTCTAATAAGACATATCCAGTGTTCTTTCTATTTCATAGATGAATTTCCCCTATGTATGCTCACCCACCCTAAAACATAGATGAGCTCTAGATCAGAGTTTCTTAACTTTTTTCCTTTTTGTGTATCATAGACTCATTTGGCAATCCAAAGAAGTCTATGAATCCCTTCTGAGAAAAAATTTTAAGTGCATAAGACAAGATGCATGAGATATGTGAAGGAAACCAATTTTATTGAAATATATTTTTGAATGATATATTTTTAAAAAGTTAACAGACTCTGGCTAGGGATCCCATCTCTAAATGAAAGAAGGTCACAAGATAGCTAGTACTATTGTAATAGAGGAGGAGTTGAGATCTTTTTTTTTGCTCCAATGGATTGTTGTTTCAAAGATTAGTTTTTCAGCCAAAGCTTTCATCAAACTACAAATTAAGTCATCTTTTATTGTTTCTTCTTTGTATCACTAAAACATTAGTGTCTTACCCCAACTGGCATCCAGTACAATAGCAAGTTCCATATGGCTCTGTACACATTTACTTTCAAGTCCATTGGTAGTCAAAAGTGGCATTGTTCATTATATTTCTGATGTCATCACAGTTGGAGTGAATCCAATGATATGTACTTAAATTGCAAAGGAGGGAAAAGATTGACACTAGTCATGATTCATTACTATACATTGGATATGGGCATATCTCAGGGAGAAATCAGCTATAATCAGTGTCATTAGATATCATGTCATGTTCCCACAACTGATATAACACGTCAATTAAAAAAATGACAATTGTTGGCTTTTTGTGGCTTACATTTCTCAGCGCTATTGGTCTCAGTTCTCTTAGATATTGGTCTAATTTGCTTTTCATTTTGTGGGGTCATTTAAGTGGGGGGAAATGTCTTTACTGAAGAAATTAGATATATGATTAGGATGATTATCATAAATGTTCCTACATGTCTGGTTTCACTATGTCCTGGATGGCTCAGGTACTTAAATTCCCTTGTTAGAAGGATATTCTAAAGAGAAAGAGATGAAAATGTTTTGGCTTGCTTGATGGTAATTTCTTGTTTTTAAAGGTAGAGGATGTAAAGAGGGAAATAGTTCTTCTGGACCTGAATCCAACCAATAAGGAAGAATTGATTGTTGAAACAGAAACAAAAGGAAGTCTTCTGGGGCTAAGTGACTATTTTATCTTAAATCAATTTGACATTTAGTTGATTCCATCTTACTAGAGATTTTAAAGTAAAAGGTGGATGAACATTTGTGTATGTTAACATAAAGAAATCTTGTGAAGTAAGGTACATGTTTGATTAGATGGCTCCCAAGGTCCATTTCAATTCTGAAATTCTGTGGTTTTGAGATCCTAGTGACAAAGTATAATGATGGTAAAGCATAGGTCCTTTCTGGCACTGGGATACTGAAAATGTGAGTATCTGAGACAATTTTGTTTTCATGTTACCACTGCCCCTGTCCATCCTGTCTACCTCCAGAATGTATTCTACACTTTCTTTTCACTCTCTTACTAGTTTTCTTTCTAGGAAGAGGCAGCTAGGTACAGTAAATGGAGCACTACCACTTGAGTTCAAATAGAGCCTCAGATATTTACCAGATGTATTACCCTAAACAACTTAACATCCATTTATCCTAGCCCCCTTACC
>NW_025360672.1:0-2527 GCF_016433145.1 Gracilinanus agilis
TCTCTCTCTCTCTCTCTCTCTCTCTCTCTCTCTCTCTCTCATAATTTACCTATTATCTCCTGGTGAGGCAAATATAATAAACTAATTTACACGGAGGTGTTAATGGATGATAATGACTTAGTAATGTCCCTCTCTGAGAATATTGAATAGTCTGAAACCAAAAGAACCACTCATTTGGACTTTTCAGGCATTGCTGGCAGCTCTAGGGAAATGGGGAGCTCATCTGAGCCCCAGGGCTCCCAAATAGTATTGCAAAGGTAATTACACATTCTGCCTCCTTAAAGGACCAGCTCTTGTTCTATGTTTTTTTTTTCCTCAGGAGTCCAGGTAGGCTGAGTTGCCCCTTAGCTCAAAAAAAAAAAAATTTGAAAATTGCTTGACCCAACTTGCCATCTTCTCAGGGAAAGCTAAGCCTATGATAAGGAGATCTTCAACAGAGAAGAAAGAAGGCATTTTGGGGCTCCTCACAGGTCATTATTCCTAGCTTCCTACCCCCAGGAGGGAAAGAAGGGAAAGAAGAAAAAAAAGAAAAAAGAGCCCACTCTGCTAGTCTAAGAAACAGAGGATGCAGTTTTGAATTATTGACTTGCTACTTATTGAGTATGTGTATGTGTTTGTGTGTTTGACTTTGAGTAAGTCATTTCAAGTATCTGGGCCTCAATTTCTTCCTCTATAACAGAAAGAGGTTAGATTTGGATAATTTCTTAAAAGCCTTGAGAAGCAGTGAGGTGGCACAGTGCATAGAGCTTAGGGCCTGGTCTACGGAAGGCCTAAGTTCACGTCTAGACTCAGACACTTAGCTGCTTGCTGTGTGATCCCATGCAAGTCATTAAAATGGTCTTTGCCTCAGTTTCCTCAAATTGAGAATATTAGCACCTCCCTCACAAGGTTGTTGTGAAGATCAGATAAGATAATATTTATAAAGACAAGCATAATTCAATGTTTGTTTCCTTCCTTTTCTAGATCGAAAATCTCTGAGTCTCAGAAAGAAAAAAAGGCATATTTCCTATTTCATGTTGCAGTCAGGGTGCTGACTCTGTTCACTGTGGGATTTCCAGACAGGACTGGGTTTGAGTCACCAATACTAGTATCCAGGAATTCTCTCCAGGCTCTGACAAACCCAGAGCTGAGCTTGCCCCTCTCTCATGGTTCACTGGTCACAAGAGTCTCCAAGGAAAGGAAGAGCATTCTTGGACTGGGCCGCATGTAGGAAGGAGAATTAGACAAAGTGTTCTCCCAACAGGCAAAAAAATTGGGACTAAGAATTCCAACCTACTGCCTTTGAAGGTGCTGGTGTGCCCTGCCCACTAGGCATTGCAGGTGTTTCACTTGTATAAGGAAGGGAGAGTATTAAATGGGGGAGTTCTTGATCAATTTTCTAAGATTTCAATCTGACAAGATTATGGAGGTGGGGGGAATTTACAGGGAGTAGTCTTTGGTTTGAAGGTATCCGAAGTATATCTCCCCATGGAATATAAGCATGTCTACTGCCCCCTTGCAAGAGGGGACACTGGGGACCCCTAAAGATTAACTGACTAAGAATAGGGATGGGTTTTGTTGGAAGAACTATCTTTCTTTATGGAGCATAGACAGGTTGTGAATCTTTTCCTCTCTCCCTCCCTTCTTCTTCATTGTTTCTTCTTCTCCCCCTCTTCCCCTGTTCCCCACCAATTTCCTAATTTCCTCCCCTCAGGAGCAGCTGGTGTGGAATTGTACTTGTAGGAGAAGCGTGTGGCAGAGATAGATGTGTGCTTCAGGCAACCTTAGTAGTTCATAGACGATGTTTAAGATCCCTGGTTCCTGAATAGAAGAGGGAGCGTTTCCACTTCACTGGACAGCATGATCTCATAATCTAACTTTCTACCCAGAGAAAGGATACCTTCTGGGCAGCAGTTAGTCAAGCAACAAGCATTTATTAAGCACCTTTTATCAGCCAGGCAACCCCAAGTTCAAGAGGCACCAAGCTTGAGAGTTTGGAGATCAGATTAAAAGAGAAAAGGGGAGTTCCTTTTGTGTTATTCCCCCTTTAAGAAAGAAGGGCATCATCTATTTAATTCCTAGAGTGCCATGCTTGGAGAAAAAAAGTCAATGAGTTATTCTGACTATGTTGGGAAGGGCATTGCTTGCAACAACTCCCAACACTTACTCTCTAGTAGGCTAAATCAAAGAATAGTATTACAAGTCTTAAGAGAACTGTAGGAAAGGACTCACTGGAATGTCAAAGAGTTGCTTCAATGGCTCCTCAAGTTCAGAATCTCAAAATCTGAGACCTGAAAGGTCCATCAGAGGCTATCTAGTTCAGCCCATTCAGTTCCATTTGGGATAGACTCAATACAATGTTTTCACTGGTTGCTGTGAGTCCTCTAAGTTTTTGCATTTTTTATGGTGAGAAATAAAAGATGTCAAGGGCAGGTGGATAGCTCAGTGGATTGAGAGTCAGATCTAGAGACAGGAGATCCTAGGTTCAAATCTGGCATCAGACACTTCCTAGCTGTGTGACCCTGGGCAAGTCATTTAACCCCCATGG
>NW_025360673.1:0-1109 GCF_016433145.1 Gracilinanus agilis
CTGCTTCTTATTCTGCCGCCATCTTAACCCAGAACTCAACATTCTTTTTATTAACTTTGAGTTCCAAATTCTTTCTTTCTCTCCAGTCCCTCCCTAAACCACTGAGAAAGCAAGCAATATGATATTTATTATACATTTGAAACCAAGTAAAATATACTGTCATATTAGCCATGTCACACACACAAAAGAAAAATCAAGAAAGTTAGAAAATTTTACTTCAATTAGCCCTCAGAATTCATTAGTTTTCTCTCTTTCTAAAAGTGGATAGTATTTTTCATCAAGGTTTTTGGAATTGTCTTGGAACATCATCATCATCATCAATATAGATAAGAATAGCTAAGTCTTCCACAGTTGGTCATCATTACAATATTGTTGTTACTGTGTACAATGATCTCCTGGTTCTCTTCACTTTGCATCAATTTATACAGGTCTCATGTTTTTTCTGAAACCATCTTATTCAACATTTCTTATAACACAATAGTATTCCATCAAATTATATGCCATGATTTACTCAGTCATTCCCCAAATGATGAGAATACCTTCAATTTCCAATTCTTTACCACAACAAAAAGAGTTTTTATATATATTTTTGTACATATGGGTGATTTCTCTTTGTCTTTAATATCTTTGGGATATAGTGCTATCACTAGATTAAAAGGGTATATGCACAGTTCTATAGTTCTTTATACATAGTTCAGAATTGTTTTCCAGGATGGCTGGACCAGTTCACAGGTCCAACAGTTCATTAATGTACCCATTTTCCCATATCCCTTATGGCATTTGTCATTTTTGGTGTGTGAGATGGTACCTCAAAGTTGCTTTAGACTATTTACTATAGTCTTCTAAAACATCTCCCCACACGTATTCCTTCTTTCATTTGTTTTATCTTTTATACCTTAGCCTTCTTGCTTTTCATCATACAAAGATCTGGCCATGTTAGTACTCTAATCAAAATTCTCCATTGTTTCTCTATTATCTATTTAATAAGTTCATAGTCTTTTGTCTGGCATTAAAAGCCTCCACAATCAGAGATAACCTCATTTTCCTTGTATTAGTGCCATCTACATATGCATTAAGTGCTCTAACAAATATATATATATATATATATA
>NW_025360674.1:0-1121 GCF_016433145.1 Gracilinanus agilis
TCTCTCTCTCTCTCTCTCTCTCTCTCTCTCTCTCTCTCCTGCTCCTCCTAGACTGCATTAAAGAGCATGTACCATTCTATATCGTACTGTATCACACTAGTATTGGGAAAGAAAAATCAGGGCTGGTTCCCCACTTGGGGATTAATAAAATACACGATTGAGAGAAGAAATAAGATCAGAGGTGACACCAACATTTCACCTTCAGGGCTCTCCTGAAATAAATAGATTTTCACCCCCATAACTAACAACTTACCTTGTTCGACTTGTTTTCCAACAGCCTGGAGAAGGCTTGAAGGCAGAAATATCACCTCTAATCTCCTTTCTATCACTGCTAGCTATTCCACTGAGTATAAGGAGAGCAACTGACATGACAGAGAAGAGAGGAGAATGAGAGGCAGGCTGGGAGGAGGGGGATGAGGAAGCTACTGCTGCAGTATAGCCATCCGCATTTGAAAGCCCAGAGCCATCAGGCAACATTTGTACCCTACCATCTATCTCCCTTTTAGAGGCAGAAGGGGAACTAGGGCACTCTTTCTCAGAACCTAAGAGGAGAGAACCCCTCCTCTTTTTCATTCCTTCACAAGTCTTTTCCCTCTAAGAAGCCAGCAAGCTGTCTGCTCCCCTGTAGCCCCTTGACCTGGAGGCTAAGCTCCAGCCCTAGCTCCCTGAACATCCAATTAACAGTCAGCCTGACAGGCACTTCCAGGTTCCAAAGGAAGTAGCCAAAGAGACTAAGGTAGCAATAGATGCAATGGACACTTGGGCCCAATGTGACTGGCTCTGGGTACCTAGGAGCAAGGGAGGAGGGAAATAAAATACTTCTCAGCGTCCATCCTGTGCAGAGACAGATTCACTTCTAAAGAAAGGCCCACAATAGTTCACCCTCAAGGAATGGAAGACTGGGACAGTCCTGGGAGGACAATGCCTCCAAAGAACAATGGATTGTTTGCTCCATTTGACCAATGAGCAATGGGACATGCTGCCTGTTTCTCAGGCAAGGGACAAAGTAGCAGAGGCCTAAATGACTGCAAATTTTGCCAGTGGGCCTGGGATAGTGAGAATTTGCCCACTTTGCATTAAGAAGGAAGAAGTACCTTTGTAAACATATATATATATATACA
>NW_025360675.1:0-1041 GCF_016433145.1 Gracilinanus agilis
TTGTCTCCCCAAAATATTCTGTGAGCATGGACATTGTCTCCCCAAATATTGAAGAATGAGATGAGTCCTAATGGATTCAGGAGGACCTCAGTTTGAATCCTACAATAAATTCTAAATTCTAAAATATTTCCTAGCTGTATAACCCTGGGCCAGTAACTTTGGCTCTCTGAGCCTCAGTTTCCCCATCTGTAAAATAGGGTTGGTGACACACTACCTATACCTCACAGGGGAGGCAACATGTATATCAACCAAAGCACCTACTGGGTGCCAGTCATTGTGCTAAGAGCTGTGAGTTCAAAAAAAAAGCAAAAACATATAAGGACGAGGAAAAAAAAAGACAGTTATAGGAAGTGAGGCCACCAGCAGTTGGGGGAGTCAGGGAAGGCTTCATGTAGGAGGTGGCACTGGAGCTAAGTTTTGGAGGAAGGAATGTGAAGGAGATGGGGAGGGAGTGTGCTCTAGGCACGAGGCACAGAGCTGGTGCAAAGGTGGGAGATGGAGCGCCCTTCCTGACTCCTCAGACATTCCCAGTCTTTGGAACTGCCCTGCCTGACCTCAATGGACGCTGAATTAGCCACCTCAGTTCAAAGGGTTCAGGGCCCTCCGGTGATGGCAGAGGAGGGAGGTTTGAGGAGGAGAAGGGATGGGCTCTGTGCCAGGGGCAGCCCTTCCCCCAGGATTCCAGCCCCACTCACCTGCTTTTCCTCAAACACCACCACCTCTGTGCCCAGCACGGTGCCAGTCTCCTGGTGGCTGTACTCTATCTTTAGAGCATCGATGACGGGAAGGTCAGACAGAGTCAGGGACAAGAAGGAGAGCTCCAGGAGGTCTCCGAAGGACTTCACGGTGAAGCCTCCCTGTCGGGCATGATTCTGCACCTGGGGCCCCAGCAGCACCTCGGGGGAAAGCTTCATATGGCAAACCAGGCTGGCAGATGTCACCTGGCCCTGCACCATGGCATCAAAGATATATTTGTAGAGGCTGACCTAAGGAAGAGGGGAGATTGTGAGGGCAAACAGGACCAGGACCAACTGGAAAAAA
>NW_025360676.1:0-2627 GCF_016433145.1 Gracilinanus agilis
CCCCCATTGCCCACCCTTACCAATCTTCCACCTATGAGATAATACACCGAAGTACAAGGGTTTAAAAATATATATATATATATATATATACATATATATATATATATATTATTGTGCCATGAGAAAGAAAAAATATAATGCAAGGAAGGAGCAAAGCAAGCATTTATTAAAAGTCCATTTATTAAAATAAATAAAAATTTATTTATTAAAAAAGGTCTCATTTGATCCTCATACAAACCCAAGATATTATTATCCCCATTTTATAGTTAAGTAACTTGCCCAAGGTCACCTAGCTAGTAAGAGTCTAAAGCCAGATAGGAACTTAGGTTTTCCTTACTCCAAGCTCAGTACTCCATTCCTTGTGACATTAAGCTGCCTCTGTCTGATTATTTCAGAGAAACAGAGAGATCTGTATGAATGTATACAGTGGAAAATGAGTAAACCAGGAGAATGGCTGGTTGTTATAGCAAACCTATACCAACAATAATATGAAGGAAATCAACTTAGAAAGACCTTTGAATCTGATCAAAAGGCAGAGAATACCTCCAGTCTGCTATGAGTTAAATGATTTGCCCATGGTCATAGTTCTAAAGATCTAAAATGTAGAATTCAAACCCAGATCTCCTGATTCCAAGGTCAGAACTCTTTCCACTTGCCTTGCTGTTTGTCCATTACCAAAAAGTATCAAAATACATGCTACTGTGTTTTGTCATGCAAAAATAAATGTCCATGTGTTCTTCAGGCTGCCATCTTGAAACAAAATAGCTTTAAGTTCTCAAACAGTTCTTCTTTTCATAATTTCGTGAATCCCAAGGAAATAGATCGCTATCTGACCCTTTTCTCACTCCCCCAGGGTTTAAATTGGGGAAGAACTTTGAGAGTTATTGATCTAGATTCCTTTGCAGAAAACTGGAAGTATCAAGGCTATCTAAAGAAATCTTTACTAGACACAAGCAATTCTCTCCTTTTTCTGCAGTTCTTCTATCCTCATTTAATGCATACCCTTTTTAAAAAAAGTTTCTTAAACATGTTAATAAGATTGTTTTGTGAAACAGATTACAAAGAAATCTATTAAATTATAAACAATTGCTGCCTGCAGCAATCCACTAAATTATATGTTTGCCGTCTATAGTTCACAGAACTACCAACATGTTGGCAAATTATGGTCTTTCTGTTCATCATTTATTAAAATACTAGTATGTGGCATGATCTAAACTGCCAATTTTCTTCCTCAGTAGCTTTCACGTATATGGTGACACGCTTTTTTGAAAAACTCTTTGACAGCTTGTCAAAAAGGGGACCAGTTCAAGAATAAATAAAGAGGGTCATTGTCTCTCTCTTCCTTATCCCCATGAAAGTCCTTTCTTTCTCTCTTGCTTTCTTCCCCATATTATTATTATTTACAGTCAAAATAATATGCTTAGTACTTTAAGGTTTACAAAATGCTTTCTATGACTACACTTTCTGTACCTAGAGATAAAAGAAAGCACTAACAATGTTACCTTTGACTGAGTTGACTATTACATTTTAGCCTGGTCAGCCTGAAAATTACCATTAATTCATAACTAGCTTTATTCTTACTCCCTGAAATATATTATTCCAGAGGTAGAAAAAAAGGAAATCCTTTTTCAGAGCTTGACAAACTATTAAAGAAATACAAAAATCACATTGCGTAGGCTCTGACATTTGACACCAAGTTATATTATGTATGTTTTTAAAAAATCCTTTCTTTCTGTCTTAGTGACAATTCTAAAACAGAAAGGCAAGGACTAGGCAAATCGGGTTAAATGGCTTGCCCAGGGTCACAAAGCGAGGAAGTATCTGAGGTCACATTTGAACCCTCTCTATCCACTGTACCACTTAATTGCCCCTTGTATTATGTATCTTAAAGACCAACTATGACTAGCCACCAGGTAAGTGGTTCAGTGGGTAGTCAGGAAGACCCGAGTTCAAATCTGACCTCAAACGCTTACTAGCTGTGTGACCCTGAGCATGTTACTTAGCTCTGTTGGCCTTAGTCTCATCTGTAAAATGAGCTGGAGAAAGAAATGACAAAACACTCCAATATCTTTGCCTAGAAAACCCCCAAAGGAGTCATGACTTAAACAACTGAATAACCAGGTCTAGTTAAATGAGCCTCTTGGAACAGTACCTTGTTAATGAGTTCCTTCAGTGTGTTGGCTGTCACCCCGCGCCGGCTGCTTCTGTCATGATTTGAGACCCGGAAAGGCCGAGATGAAAACATGAGGGGAGTTAATAGGACTCGTTTGGTTTGTGATCCCACAAAAGTCAAAGGCCTAAAAACAGAAAAGCCAAGTCACGTTCAATTCACTTTCAATTCAAAACACATTTATTAAATACTTATTTCATATAAGGCACTATGGATACAAGCTGCAATAGTCTCTGCCCTCTGAGCTTACACATGCCTATGGAATAGAACATAGGCATGTGTAAGTAAATACAAAGTATATACAAGGCATACCAAATAATTTCAAGAGCAACAGCATGGGAATTTTTTATTATTTTATTGGATTTTATTTTATTGTTATTATTAATTTATTACATTATGTTATTGTGTTTATTATTATTCATTGTATTACAATATGTTATATTACAATGTATTATAT
>NW_025360677.1:0-4058 GCF_016433145.1 Gracilinanus agilis
AGGAGGGACAAAGTAAAAAGAAAAGGATGAACAGAAGAAAATAGGATGGAAGAAAATCCTAACTGTGAATGTGAATGGAATTAGCTCATCCATAAAATAGAAGGCAGATAGCAAAATGAATTAGAAACCAAAATCTAACTATTTGTTGTTTACAAGAAATTTGTTGTTTACATTTGAGACAGAGGGATACACAAAACTACAATAAAAGGCTGGAGTAGAATATAATATGCTTCTGCCGAAGTAAAAAAAGCAGGGGTAGCATTCATGATCTTAGACAAACCAAAAACAAAAATAAACCTAATTAAAGGAGATAATCAGGGAAACTGTATCTTGTTAAAAGATACCACAGACAATGAAATAATATCAATACTAAGCATATACACAAATAGGCAGAGCAGGTAAATTCTTAAAGGAAAAATTATTTGCTATAGGAAATATACCATATAACTGTAATAGTGAGGGACTTCAACTTTCATCCCTCAGATCTGGATGAATCTAATCATAAAATAAATAAGAAAGAAGTAAAATGGATTAAATTTTTTAGATTAGATTTGATGGACCTCTGGAGAAAATTAAATGGGATTAAAAAAGAACATAGCTGTTCCTAGACTGTTGACAAAAAAATGATCATTTATAAAGGCATAAAAACTCACAAACAAATGCAGTAAAGCAAAAATATTAATTGTGTCTTCTTCAGATTGTAATGTAATAAAAATTGCATTTGGTAAAAGGCTGTGAAAACATAGATTAAAAATTAATTGAGGAGGCAGAGCCTAGATGGTGGAGTAGAAGCACAGAAAGCTGAAATCCACTCTGAGAATCCCCTTCCACAAACCTTAAAATAACACTTCAAAATGAATGTTGGAGTAATAAAACCAACAAGGGGACAGAGTGAAGCAATTTTCCTGTAGAAACCAACTTAGAAAGTAGGCAGAAGGGGTCTGGTTCACTGAGGTGATGGCACAGCTCAAGCCCATAGCCAGGCTGCACTAAGGAGTACTGCACAAGCCAACAGAAAGCCCTTCTACCCCACATCTACTACTCCAGATTCTGAACCCAGACCCAAACCAACTTCATGCCCCTGAAACCCTGCCTAAGTCAACAGCAGAGCACTCCATGCCCAACCCTTAAAGTTCCAAGCTCTAGTGCAAGCATGCAGAGATGGCCTAAATCCAGTCCAAAGCACTCTGTGGTGTGCTTGTCTGGTAGAGACCCAGAATGAAGCTCTGAGTCCCTGCTCAAGCCCAAATTAAAGCCCCAAGCCTCAAAGCAAGACAGTCTACAGCATGCTTAGCCTGTTTAAGTCCATAATAAGGTCTAGACCCATGTCCAAGTCCAAGGTGAAGCCCTAAGCTTCAAAGCAAGCCAGTCTACAACATGCTTGACTGATATAAGCCAAGAGTGAGGTCCAGAGCCCTGACTAAGCCTGAAGTTAGGTCTTAAGCCCTAGCACAAGGCAGCTCACAGTGCTCTAACCCCTGCAAGCTATGAGTAGTCTCAGGAAAAGACTGAATCAGGAGTGGGAGGTGGCTTTCAGAGCTCCCAGACCACCCATCATACCACCTTGGAAGAACTGAAACTTACAGAAACCCAGAACTAGAGCTGAAGGTAACAGCAAGGAAAAATTGATGTTTAAGAGAATACTCAGTCTACCCAGAGAACAGAGCCCAACCTTAAAATTAAAATGAAAGTTGAAAAAAAAGCTAGGAAAATGAGCAAACATTAAAAAAAGAAATAAGCATATACAATTATTTTGGAGACAAAGACAAGAAAGGCTCAGAAAGGGACAGTGACATCAAAGTAGCTACATGTGAAAATTCAAAGAAAAAAGGGAATTGGTCTCAAGCTCCAGAAGAGATCAAAGAGGTTATTTCAAAAATCAAATAAGAGAGACAGAGAGAAAATGGAGAAGAGAAATGAAAGCAATGAGAATCAGAATTGGTCAAAAGGAAAAAGAGATACCAAAAAAAATTTTTTTAAAGGGTTCAAAAAAAATGTA
Organism: Gracilinanus agilis; assembly: GCF_016433145.1. Taxonomy (NCBI): domain Eukaryota; kingdom Metazoa; phylum Chordata; class Mammalia; order Didelphimorphia; family Didelphidae; genus Gracilinanus; species Gracilinanus agilis. The sequence continues at coordinate 2,000 of NW_025360677.1, forward strand.
GAATTGATTTTATGAAAAAAGAGGTTAAAATCTTATGGAAAAAAATCATTCCTTAAAAATTAGAATTGTGTAAGTAGAAACTAATGACTTCATGAGACATCAGAAAAATAAAAGAAAATTAAAAGAAGAAAAAATAGAAGAAAATATTAGATAACTCATTGAAGAAACAACTCAGTTGGAAAGCAGATCCAAGAAAGATCATTTAAGAATTATTGGTCTATCTAACAGCCATGATTTTAAAAAGTTGTAAATGGGAATGGGATGATCTCAAACATAATGAAAGCAGATAGAGTGGATTAAAAAACAAAATTCTGGAGCAACTGGGTAGCTCAGTGGATTGAGAGCCAGGCCTAGAGACAGGAGGTCCTAGGTTCAAATCTGGCCTCAGACTCTTCCCAGCTTTGTGACCCTGGACAAGTCACTTGATCCCCATTGCCTACCCTTACCACTCTTCTGCCTTGGAGCCAATACACAGTATTGACTCCAAGACAGAAGGTAAGGGTTTAAAAAAAAAATTTCTATGACACATTGCTGACTAAAAAAAATCACATTTGAGGCAGGGAGGCACCTATAGAGTAAATGTATAGGGCAAAAGTAGAATTTATCATGCTTCAACTAAATAAAAAAAGCAGGAATAGCAATCATGATCTCATTTAAAGCTCAAACAAAAAGAAATCTAATTAAAAGAGATAAGGAACAATATTCTGAACAAATAAGTTCAGAAGGGAGACAGCAAACTGGGGGAGAGGGGCAGAGAAATTTCATAACAAATTCCTTTGATGAAGGCCCAATTTCTCAAAAATTTAGAGAATTAAATCAAATTTATACTAATACAAGTCATTCTCCAATTGAAAAATCATCCAAGGATATGAACAAACAATCTTCAGATGTAGAAATCAAAGCTATCAACAATAACATAAAAATGATCTAAATCCCTCTTAGAGAAATGTAAATTATAACAGCTCTGAGGCTCTACCTCACATCTTTCAGATTGACTAATACGACAGTAAAGTGATATATGTTGGAAAAGATGTGGCAAAACTGGGACACTAATGCATTGTTGCTAGAGTTGTGAATGGATCCAATCATTCTGGAGAACAATTTGGAACTAAGCCCAAAGGGCTATAAAACTGGGCCTACCTTTTGATTCTATAATACCAACTTATACATGTATCCTAAAGAGATTATAAAAAAGAGGAAAGGACCTACTTGCATAAAAATACCTATAGCAACTTTCTTTGTGGTGACAAAGAATTGGAAATTGAGGGGATGTCCATCAATTGGGGAATGACTAAACAAATTGCTATATATGATGGTGATGGAATACTATTATGGTATAAAAAAACAATGAACGGGATGATTTCAGAAAAAGCTAAGGAGACCTATATAAACAGATGCAGAGTAAAATAAGCACAATTAGGCTAACATTGTACACAGTAAGTGCAATATTGTATGATGATCAGCTGTGAAAGATTTAGCTGCTCTTAGTAATATGATGATGTGGGACAATTCTGATGGATTTATGACAAAGAATACCTTTAGAGAAAGAACTGTTGGAATCAGATGCAGATCAAAGAATACTATCTTTCACATTAGTTTATTTGTGGTTTTGTTTGGGGATTTTGGTTTTATGAGTATTATTTTACAACAATGGTCAAGGTATAAGTATTTTTTCATGATAATACATGCATAACCCAGATCAAATTGCTTACCATCTCTAAGATGGGGGAGGGAAGAGAGGGAGGAAGACAATTTGTATCCTGTAATTTTGAAAACATATTCTAAAAATTATTACATGTAATTGGAGAAATAATATACCTTCTAAAAATTAATTGGAAACTAAACAATCTAACCCTAAAAAATGAATGAGTTAAAGAATAAATCATAGAAACACTCAATAATTTCATTAAAGAGAATGACAACAATGAAATAAAATACAAAATTAGTGGGATGGAGCCAAGCAGTACTTCAGAGAAAACTTGTATCTCTAAATGCAATACCTCAGAAAGAGCAGATTAATAAATTGGGTATTCCAAAGAAAAATCTAGTAAATAAACAA
>NW_025360678.1:0-1809 GCF_016433145.1 Gracilinanus agilis
CTCCCTCTCTCCTCTCTCTCTCTCTCTCTCTCTCTCTCTCTCTCTCTCTCTCTCTCTTTCTCTCTCTCTGCCTTTCTTTCTCTGTCTTTCTTTCTCTGCTTTTCTCTGTCTCTGTCTCTATCTCTCCCTCCTTCTCTATCTTTCTATATAAAATATATATGTGTGTATATGTGCATATGTATGTATGTGTGGGTGTGGGTAAACATTGTAGCCCATGACAGAATGTAAGCTCCCTGAGGGCAGAACTGTTTTAGTTTTGTTTTTATATGCCTAAGACCTAGCACAGTACCTGACACCTACTTGAAAAATGCATATTTGATGGTTCTTATAATCAATATAGTATCTAACTCTAAAACTTGATAGTTTAATATTGGACCAAGTAGTACTTGAGCAAACTTGCATTATGGTTTAATATTTCATGACAGAAAGGAAATGTATGGACAAATGGAACAACCTCTAATCCAAGTATCCATTTCTTAATGCAATTAAATAATAAACTATAAGCCATTGTACATTTGTTTCAAATGGAAACTGTTACATAATTCAAGGAATAGAAAGGAAAGATGGCTTCCTGCTTACACTGAACCATGATATTTATCACAAATCCTTCTCTGGTTATGCTCCATAGTACACAGTATTGCCATCCTGTAATTTTTCCAGATTTTTGTACTTTCTTAATATAAAGGTCTTTTTGACTAATTCACTCCTCAGATTTTTAGAACCTCCAGGTACTAGTGACTAGCTCTCCAAAATTAGCTTATATTTCTTTTATTTTGTGTCTCTTTATATTTATGCACATTTACCACTGTCTCCTCTGCATGAATGTAAGGTCCTTGAGGACAAGGACTGTTTCATTTTTTCCTTTTGGACCCTAAGAACCTTAACCACCGAAAATGATTAGTCAATATTTGATGGTTGGTTCACTGCTTTTGTCTAAAGCCAATAGTGATGTTCTCTTGATAATTGATTAACTGCCAGATCTTGAAAGCTGAGCCTAGAAGTTTGTGGTTCAGTTGGGTCATTTGTATTCTACTCTTCCTGATTCTGTTTGGAATTTTCTTGGCAAAGGTACTGGAATGATTGGCCATTTCCTTCTTCATTTTATTTCACAGATGAAAAAAGAGACCAACAGAGTTAAATGATTTCTCAGGGTCACACAGCAAGTGAGTGTCTGAGGCTGGATTTGAACTCCAGGCCTAGTATCCTATCCACTATATCATCTTGAATTAAAATCTAGCTTCAGACATTTACAAGCTGTATGACTTTGGGCAAGTCATTTAACATCTGTTTGCCTCAGTTTCCTCAAGTGCAAAATGGAGATGATAATGGCATCTACCTCCTTGGGTTGTTATGAAGATCAAATGAGATATTTGTAAAGCAGTTAGCACAGTACTTGGCACATTGTAGCAGCTCTAGAAACACTAGTGATTAATGATTGATTGATTCTCCTGCCATAACATTTAGCATGCCTTTCTGTCCTCACCTATAAAATGAGATAATAATAGTACCTGCCTCACAGGGTAGTTGTCAGGATCAAATTAAATAATAGCTATAAAGCAAAAGGGGGAGGAAACTGTTTCCTGAAGATTGGCACTGTCATGTAAGGATAGCAGTTAAGAGAAGAGAAGAGATGTCAGTGGGAAACCTCAGAGACTGGAGGCTGCCATTGCCCCTATAATTTTACATATACATATATATAAAACATTTACACTATGTATAAATTATTTTTCCATATACATTTTATAAGGTAGACAATTTATATATGCTATATGATATTTTAATAGAATAATATAGAATAATAAATTATAT
>NW_025360679.1:0-1023 GCF_016433145.1 Gracilinanus agilis
ATATATATGTATATATATTACTATTGGCAGTAGAAAGAAGAAAAAGAGGAGATGAATAAAATAAAATTCATTTGTGAGAACTTCATTTCTTCATAACTGTGACATTGATATGGCAGAGTGGAATTGCAGTTGCAAGAGAGGGGGTGTCAAGCCACAGCTCAGAATTCCAGGGGGCTCCTGAGAATTCTGGGTGAGAGAGCAGTTTAAGGCAGTTAAGGGCAGTTGATTCCTAGGGTTTGGAAATGAGCAGGTCACTCTGTTTGCTGTTGATCTTAGTTGATCTAGAGGGCTTCAGGCTTGAATCCTAACCAAGTCATTTCAGTTCTCTGCTGCCAACCTGCTTTAGCTTGACTAGACCTTCAATCAACATCATAGTTACCTCTAATTAGTTATTTAGACCATACAAGAAGTTTTTCTATAAAAGTTAGAGAACTAATTAGCTAACCAAGATACCTTTCCCCTCTGGGGGGAGGGGCGACTTGGACATAACAGTTTAGGGTTTCCAAGACCTTATATATCTTTATTAAATTTCCCTTCCTTCCCTTCCCCACATGACATTAAACATTTCATTATTTGGGAGCTGTCTGGCTATATTCAGGGAAATACTCACAACTCCTCAAGCTGACTTCCTCCTACAGTGTAGCCCCAAAGCAAGTCCTTTCCTCTGTGCCTGAAAGCTTCAAGACATCAACATTTTACTATTTTCTCCTACTCATACCTGTGGGGAAATAGTTTAGAGAAAGTTAACATCTTTAGGAGTTTTGTCCTTCCTAGTTTCCAGACTGAGCCCTGAAGATAACAGATCAATCTCTATTTTGTAACTGCTTTCCTAACTGCTTGGTGGGAGGGGGAGCATAGGAGCACTCCCAAGATCTTACCCCTCCCTTCTAACAAGCCTACTTGAGAGCCTGTGTGTGTGTCATCTTCATAAACCAAATATTAGCAAGACCTTATTACTCTACAGACTATTGGCATTTGTAGCTTCCCACAAACACAACTGTTTAACCTATATATATATATATA
>NW_025360680.1:0-6052 GCF_016433145.1 Gracilinanus agilis
GGGAGAGGGAGAGGGAGAGGGAGAGAGAGAGAGAGAGAGAGAGAGAGAGAGAGAGAACAAACTATATTAAGCACTTTACAATTATCTCATTTGATTCTCACAACAATGCTGGTAGGCAGGTACAATTATTTTTTTTTTTTTACTTTTAAAAATAATTTATTAAAGATGTATTTTTAATAATAAATTTCCACATAAGTTTTCTGAAGTCATATGGTCTATATTGTTTCCCTCTCTTCTTCTCTCACCACTCTTAGAGCCAGCAGGTGCAATTATCAATCTCCATTTTACAAATGAGAAAATAGAGGAAAACAGATGTCAGTGATTTGCCCAGGGTCTGAGGCCAGATTTGAACTAGATCTCCTTGCCTACAAACCCAGTGTTCTATCCATTTCACCACCTACTTCCTATGTGAATCCCAGACAAAATGGCAGTCTGCATTGTTGGCTCACACTGGGAGTTCCCTATGTGAATGAAATTATAAAGCCCAGACTAAATACCACCCCAGATTTAAAAATTGCAGCAAACCACTACTGACAAAATTATAATACATTGTTTTATGAAACTAGCTGGCCCCTTGAACTTTTTACCTAATGGGTACTTATGAAATCAATTTTTCTTTCTTTTTTTATTGCCATGTAAAACCTAGTGGAATCAATTAATGATATGAAGAGGCTGATCATCTCAAACCACTCTTGTAACTGCAGCATAAGAGCTCCAAGGTACTTTTTCACTAAAACTAAATTATTTGGGGATCTATTGCCTGACTCAGGAAATTCATTTTGGTTTCTTTTAGGTCTGAACCAAGAAGACCATTGGTTATTTTCTTTGTAATCTTATGAACAAGCAAGGGTTGTATAATTTGCTAAGAAAACCATGACCCAGAAGAGTCCTAAAGCTCTGACTCAAATCTAAATGGGGGTTGGGGAGTGCCTCTTCGGCTGATCTAGGGATGAACCGGGACTAGGTTGACCTGTTTAGCAGGGCTCTTTCTAGCTAGGTCTTAGCCTTCACCTGGATAAATACTCCTAGAACCAACTGGAAAAGAAGCTCCAGACAGGGCTTAGAGGGGTTAAGGAACATAAAATTTTCTGAGGTTGTCACCCCATTTTAGCATCTCCGTGAAATAAGAGTCTAAAAAGGACAAAAAAGAATAGTCAGCACTAAAAAAGGTAATGTAACGTCATAATCAAACTACATAAATTTCACAAACTTCGCTTCAACGTCCCACAATTGGTTTCACGGCTGCTAAAAGCTCACATTTCTGACCTTAAAATATTAACATTAATGATAATCTGGGGAGAAAAGGAGAATCTGAAACTACTTGTGGAAAGTGGTAGTTGGGCCAAAAGTTTTTTGGTGGATGAAAGCTAGTCCTTTTATGAGATTCTTATTCGCTGGGTTCAGAACTAAAGTTGAGAAAGTTTTTAATGGCTTAAGTCTGATGCCCTGAAAATATTTGGCTTCAACTTATCCCTCCCGAAATCTTTCTTAATAACTTGTTTGTATCGTGCGCTAGAGAAGTCCAAGTTACATCAAATCTTCCACTACAGTTTTTATTTTAGATCCATTTCAGCTTCCCTGAATCTTAAATTCATTTGCCTTACAAGGAAATAGGAAGAAAAGCTTCACTTCCTATTTTAAACATAGGATTACTGCAGATCAAGGGAATGGTATGGTTATGATTTCCTCAGATATCGGCAAAGCTTCTGATAACGAATCTCATGCTATTTTCGTAGAGAAGATGCAGAGGCACAGATTAGATTAGAATGCCACCAGATGGATTCCCAGGCAAGTGGACAGCTAGACTCAAGAAACAGAAATGAATGCTTTGATTTCAGCTGGCAGGAGGTCCCTGGAGGGGTCCCCCAGACCCACGTGTGGCCCTGTGCGGTTTGATGTTTGTCAGTGACTTGTTTAAAGGTATAAATGGCACAATCACCAGATGTGCAGGGGGCCCAGGGCTCAGGTCTGAAATGCAATTCAAAGGGGCAGTCGGGTAGCACCGTGGATAGAGCACCAGAGGATCTGGCCTCCAAGCTGCGGGACCCTGGCCAGGGCATTTAACCCCAACTGCCTGGCCCTGACTGCTCTTCTGCCTCAGAATCAATACTGACACGAAGACAAAAAGTATGGGCTTTAAAAAAAAAAAAGGTGAAATTCAATAGGGATAAATGGAAAGTCTTGTGCTTGGTACAAAAAAAATCATTCTTATAGGTATTAGATGGGAGTGACAGGAAGAGACAGTTGTTTTTCAGAAAAAAAGTCTGAGGGTTTTAGTAGACTACAAGCCTCTGCCAGCCAAAATTCTCTGATCTTGGGCTACACGGAAGGCTATGGCTTCCACAAAGAGGGGGTGAGAGTCCCCCCATGTCCTACCCCTTGTCCACATTCATCTGGAACATGTTCAAGCCCAGCCACCATGATCTAAGGACACAGGAGAGCCGGACAGCGTCCAGGAGGGTGGCTGGGACGGCCTGGAGTCTGAATCCCAAGAGGCTCGGGGAAGGAGCCGGGCCTAGTCGGCCTGGAGAAGCCTGAGGAGGGGAATTAGAGCTCTCTGAGAGAATCAGAGGGGGGGCCTTGGAGCAGGGATGAGGCGGATTCTTTTAGGATCTAGAGCAGACCCAGGAGCCATGGGAGAAGCTGCAAAGCAGGCCTTTTGGGGCCCAACTGAAGCTGACCAAAAGTGGAACAGACTCCCCACAGGGAAGGTGAGTTCCTCGTCCTTGGAAGTCTTCGAGCGAAGGCCGGATGACTGACTGCTCGCTGGATAGGGTATAATGAGGGCTGCTTTCATGAATGGACTGAACTAAAGGTCTTTTCTAGCCTTTCCATTTTTTTCTTTTCCAAATCCTTACCATCTGTCTCAGTATCGCTTCTACGACAGAAGAGCAGCAAGGCCTAGGTAATAGAGACTCAGTGACTAGTCCAGGTTCACATGGCTAGGAAGTATCTGAGGCTACATTTGAACCCAGGACCTCTGGTCTCTAGGCCTGGCCCTCTATCCCCTGTGCGACCTGGCTGCCCCCAACCCTTCAATGATGGAAGTCTGTGAGAGTACATCAGACACAGTTTTCTCCCCTCTCTGAGGCCCTGGAACCTCTCCCAATCACCTGTGCTGTTATTTATGTAGGCGGCTAGCGAGCATAATGTAGAGAGAGCTGACGTGGAGGCAGGAAGAGGCGAGATCCAATCCTGCCTCACAGGGGTGATGCACAGTGGCCCTGGCCGAGTCACCTCGCTCCTCTCGAGCCTCAGTCTCCTCCTCCGTAAAACAGATAATAACAACACGGACCTCCCAGGACTGTTGTGAGGATCGCATGAGAGACTCTAAGCCAAGTGCTCCGCAGACCTGAAAGGGCCCTCCGGACGCTAGCGGGGACGACGGTTTTGATCTCACTCTCCTGTCGCCCCAGAGGCGGCCCCCACACGGTCCCCCCCCCCCCCCAGACCCGTAGAAGAGAGCCGAGCTACCTGCAAGATGATCATGTCCGGCCGGTACTGCTTCCGGAGCCCCATGTCGAACATTAAGAACTTCAACATTTTAAAGGCATCCTCTTCGCTCATGTGAAGGAGCAGCACGCCGGCCACAAAGCTCAGGCCCTGGCAGTAGCCCACCTCGGGGTCCAGCAGCGAGTAGGCCTTGAGGATGTTGTAGAGCGACAGCTGCCCGGCCCCGAGCTGCGCCGAGAAGTACGGATGTGTTGGGAAGGTGCGGCCTGCGGAGACAAGCCGGAGCGGTCAGGACCCTCACCGCGGGGGATGTGGGGCCTGACAGGAGGAGGAAAGGGAGACTCGGGCGGCTCCCGTCACCCTCTAAGTCCTCTTTAAACATGGCTTGTACCTGAGTCACGAGGCCGGCATCTGTGCGGCCTGCGGCCGAGAGGAATGGGCTACCAAATAAGATCAGTCTTTGTGCCGCTCGTTTCTTTATGTCGTGACTCAGGTTAGAATAATTCCAACTAACTGGCGGGTGGTCTCAACCTAAATCTCCAACAAGGATTTCCTTTTCCCTCCGCTGGAACCACTCTTCCTTTGGGCATTATTTTATAACAATCTCTAAACCCAAACAAAGTTAACATTATTGGCCCCGCCTAGAAGGCCGACACCAAGACCTAATCCATGGGCTTCTGGCCAGAATGGATCCATCTTGTGGATTCTGCCTTCTGATTCCTACACCAACAAGCCTCTGCGCATACTTTTTCTCCATAAAAAAGTTCTGAATTGTGTTACTCTTATTAAGACAGGTGTGTTTGTTTTAATTTTGTATTTTTCCTGATGCCCGTGGCTGGTCCCCAATGAACCAGAAGCTCCTCATGGTCAGGCATTCCTGGACTTCGGTCTCCTTAGTACCAGGACTGAGCCCTACCAGCAGGCACCGGTACCGTTTGTTAATAATGCCCACCATGACCAGAGCATCATTTTCATTTATTTATTTGTTTGTTTGTTTAAGCCCTGGCCTTCCGTTCTGGAGTCAGTACTATGTACTGGCTCCAAGGCAGAAGAGTGGTGAGGGCTAGGCAAGGGGGGTCAAGTGACTTGAAGAGCATTACTTTCACTAGAGATACTGTTCCATTTCTAAGCATCCTAGGCTAGACTGACACCAAAAATCTCTTTCCTGTGTTTTGAGAAACAAGTATGTCAAGGCAAAACTTTTTGGTTGTTTTTTTCTTCCTTTAAAAACCCTTACCTTTTTCTGTCTTAGAATGGATACTAAGCATCAATTCCAAGGCAGAAAGAAAAGGGCTGGACAAAAAGAGTTAAGGAATATGTCCAGAGTCCCACAGCTAGGAAGTATCTGAGGCTGGATTTGAACCCAGGACCTCTAGGCTGGACTCTCTGTCCTCTGAGTCACCTAACTGCCCCTGACAAAGATTGTTCTTAAAATAGAGATGGTAAGAGAACAGCAACTTGTTTGAGAATAGTTGGGCCTTCTCCGCTGCCAGTTTAGCAAAGATTTTGGAAAAAATCATAAGGAAACATAACACATCTAGAAATACCAAATACAGAAAACCCTCCCTAATTGTAAGAAAAAGGAGCATGAATAAGGGGAAAGCATAAATTGTGGAAATGGAACTGGGTTTGGAAATGCAAGCTGGCACCTTCTCCACTAACTATGGAATATTAAAAAATAAGCTTGAGGAAATGGCTGATCTTGGCTCCAGGAAGCTAATGATGAAACACACATTTCTTTTCCTACCAGATTTGGTAGGCGATATACCAGTGAGGAGGCTGAATATGGTGTCAGCTAAGGGGGGGAGAGGGGGTTTCAATTACTCTAATATCTCTTTTTTATTGTTAGAAAATAAGACTCTATAGGGGAAGGACTATGTGGACTATGGTATTTTTTTTAAGCATAATTTTAATACTTTTTTACTTTACTTCTTAAAATCCTGAACTTCTGCCTTAGTGTCAATTCTAAGATATAGGAGTGGCAGAGGCTAGGCAATGGGGGTTAAGTGACCTGTCCAGGGTCACACAGCTAGAAAGTGTCTAAGGTCAAATTTGAACCCAAATCCTCTCATCTGGGCCTGGTGCTCCAGGCACTGTTCTACCTAGCTGCCCCAATTTTAATGCTTCCATGTATATATTAGAATTAGACTGAAAGTTTTGCTTGGCACCATCTATAGAAAACTTGCTTTAATAAATAAAAGTAGTCCATGATTTTCATACAAATTGGGACACAGGCTCTAGATCAGCTTTACTGACAGAGGCTGGGCTTAGAGTCCGAAAATAAGGATAATAAAAGCACCTCCCCACCCACCCAGCACCCCATTGTTGTGAAGACCAAATGGGATATTCAGAAAGCCTAGTGCAGGCTTATAGAGTAGGTGTTTAATTAATGCTTGCTTCCTTAGTATTTATTAAGCACTTGGACTTGCCCAAGGTTAGACAGCAGGGTAAGTGGCAGAGGTGGGATATGAACCCAGGTCCTTTGATCTGGAGCCAATGAATGCACTGGAGATAATGTGAAAAGATTTTGTCAACCTAAGTGCAATACATACATTTATGTATAAACTTTTATTTATATATATGTATATATATATATATA
>NW_025360681.1:0-1432 GCF_016433145.1 Gracilinanus agilis
GGTTGAAGGGGAAAGGAGGAGCATGAATCATGTAACCATGTTAAAAATGAATATTAATAAATGTTTAAAAAATATATTGTAGGGGGAATCCTGTTTTTTTAATTAGAAGACAGATTCTGGAGACAACCAGAATATTTTAAAGATAAAATCTAAGGAAAAGAAATTATATCACCAAGTTTACATAGATAACAAGAAGCAAAGCTGAAATTTTAAAAAATTATTCTACCTTAACTTCTAAACCATCTTAAGTTCAAATCCTTGCTTTTTCAATTATTAGTTGTTGGAACTTAGGTCATTCACTTAACTTGCTGAGTATCGGTTATTTTAATTTGTGAAATGAGATAAATGTAACTTCCACTACCAATCTTAGGATGTTGGTTATGAGACGAGTACTTTGTAGATACTAAAAATATTATATATTTGAAAGATATGAATAGGGTAAACAGAGAATTTATTACATAGTAGAATATTAGTGTTCATGAGAATTAGTGCCTGAGGTTCTTTAACAGCTTCTTTCTACCTCTGACAAAATACCAAAAAAAAAAGAAATTACTTGTGACAATGTTTAAATAAATTTTCCATGAAAAAATGAAAAATAAAACTTGTTATGGGCCAAACAACATGAAGATGAATTTAATTTAAGAAAAAAACAAGCATTTATTTACTTTAAAAATAATTTATTAATTACAACAAATATTTCCCAATTACATACAAAATATTTTATATTCATCTTTAAAAATTTTAGTTTCAAATTCTCTTCCTACATCCTGTCCTTTTCCCGTCCTTGAGAAGGTAAGCATTCTAATATTGATTATATATATGAAGTCATGCAAAACATAGTTCCCTATTAGACATGCTGCAAAATAAAATAGACAAAAAAGTAAAATAAAAAATGAAGAAAAAATTAAAAATATGCTTTCATTTGCATTGAGTTCATCAGTTCTCTTTTTAAATTAAGATAGCATTTTTCCTCATAGATCCTTTGGAATTGTCTTGCATCATTGCCTTGATTTGGGTAGCTAACAAAGACAAAGTTTAAGTGAGTATTTTCATGTGAAATACATCCTACTTTTGTTGCATTCATATGTTTTTTTTTTTAAGGGAAGAAAAATAATTTTACTTTGACTTTATGAATAACAAGAGAGGTCACATATAAACTTTTTTTGTTTCTGTTGCATCTGAATAGATAATCTGGGAATTGCTTGTCAAAGCCAGGAGTGGGGAGGGAAGAAGGGTAGGAAAAATCATGAATCATGAAAAATATTCTAAATAAAAAAAAATAAAGATATAATCTGAACTTTGGTCCTTCATGGTAATTGAAACTAGCCTACTTTTAAATGTCCTTTTTTTAACATTTATTAATATTCATTTTTAACATGGTTACATGATTCATGCTCCACCTTTCCCCTTCAACCCCCCCCCCCCGCACCCC
>NW_025360682.1:0-2599 GCF_016433145.1 Gracilinanus agilis
AGGAAGGAAGGAAGGAAGGAAGGAAGGAAGGAAGGAAGGACATTATACATAAGATATAGTTCTAGATGTTCAATGGTCTACATTACATTCTTCTCCCCTCCACAACTTCTTGACATAGATTTGAATTCCCTTTTTAAGAGCAAATTCATACATAACAAAAACCTCAAAATAAAACCATAAATACACTGATGTGAAAGACGACTCCAACAGTTCTTTCTCTGCAGGTGGATAGCATTCCCCATCATAAGTCTTTCAGGATTGTCCCAGATCATTGTACTGTTGAGAGTAGCCAAGTTTTCACAGTTGATCATTGTACAATATTGCTGTTACTATGTACAATGTTCTCCCGGTTCTGCTAATTTTGCTCTGCATCAGTTCCTGCAAATCTTTCCAGCTTTTTCTGAAATCATCCTGCATATCATAGCTTATAGCACAATAGTATTCCATCACCAACATGTGCCACAATTTGTTCAGCCATTTCCCGATGGATGGACAACCCCTCAATTTCCAATTCTTTGCCACCACAAAAAGAGTTGTTGTTTTTAAACCCTTACCTTCCATCTTAGAATTAATACTAAGTATTGGTTCTAAGGCAGAAGAATGGTAAGGACTACAGAATAAGGGTTAAGTGACTTGCCCAGGGTCACACAGCTAGGAAGTATGTGAGGCCAGATTTGAACCTAGGACCTCCTGTCTCTAGACCTGGCTCTGAATCCACTAAGCCACCCAGCTGCTTCCACCAGTTTTTAAAGAAGGAAAATGGCTTTGAGTGAGTTGAAGCTATTGAATCTTCATTCTTCCCATCACAGACCACCATTTTACCCAACCAAAAGCAAAAATTTTTGGTCATTGACCAGAGCTTCAGGATATCCTTCTCTCCCCTATAAGATATCTTCCTAGCTACCAGAGCTAATGTCCAGCCCACGTAAACCTGGGATCACTCTCTAAAGGAAAAACTAGCTTCTAAGGTGCTATGTCATTAGTTATTAGGTTATTATTATTATTATTAAGGAGATCTGTCGTGTGTAACGCTTTGCAGAAACATAGTGTTTATGAGAAGGGAGCAGTGATGCAAAATCAGGCTGGAAAGAAAATAATTGGAGGCAGACTATAAAAGTTTAAAGGGAGTAGCTAGGTGGCTCAGAGGATAGAGAGCCCCACCTGGAGATGGGAGATCCTGGGTTCAAATATGTCCTCAGACACTTCCTAGCTGTGTGACCCTGGACAAGTCACTTAACCCCAATTACCTAGCCCTTACTGCTCTTCTGCCTTGGAATCAACCTTTAGTATTGATTCTAAGAGGATAGATGAGGAATTTTTTTATGTCAAATAAAGGAGTCAATATATGATCCAAGAGACAAAAGGTAACATCTGAAGTCTTTGTGGGCAAAGGAATGACATGATCAGACATGCTTTTCCAACAGTGATAACCTGACCAATAGCCAACGCATGAAAATCTGATTCAGTGACAGGGCAACATCCCATGATTTCTCAATGATTCCCTTCTTGGCCATGGAAGTAAATCTGTACCTTCTCTCAGGCAGAATATTCATGAGGTTGTCTTTGGGGTTAGAGTAGAGTTAAGGCTAGCAGATAACCTGAGTATGGAATGGTATTCCCATCCCATATTGATCTTAAGATGCAGAGAAAATTAGAAATATCAGATCAGATCTCTGGAGTCCAGCATACCCCACTTGTACGACTAGAGACAAGTGTGGACAACACAGATTGGAGAAGAATAAACACATGACCGACAAATTTCCCTATTTTATCGATTACACTCTACGCTCTTTCCTTACTCCAAATGAATTGCTTCTAAAGTGCAGCTTGGGTAATTTTCAAGCAATTTTTCACTCTCCATCTAATTTCTCTCTATCCTTCTTTTTCCTCTTACCTTCTACCCAACATACTCAGCAGGGAGGAGAGGGGGACTAGTTGCCAAGTACCTCCATATCCCATGTCAGAAATAACTCCCAGAGGCTGGATGATCTGATAATCTAGTGACAAACTACCTCCTCTCTTCACCACCACCCCCACCCCCAGTCACTAACCGCTGCAGAGTATGCCATTTTCCACAGGGACCTTAAGACTTTGAGGAAATCAAAAATGATCCCATCTCCAGGAAAGATGACGAGCTTTCCTCTGCATTTTATAACTTTCTGTTCACTGGATTTGGGGAATACTGCTCTATTAGGTTACACCATCTGTGGCCAATTTCTATAGTCTCTATCTTGCAAGTCATCTAGGTCTTTAGACTTATTTTATCAACTGATTTTCCCTGGAAACTTCTCTAGTTTCCCAAGTAACTCTCTCCTTTTGTAAGTCTTTGGCTCCAGTTCTGTGTTCATTTGCCATCGTGGAAAGAATGCTAGACTGGGAGAAAAAGCTCAACTTCATCTCTTACTAACTGAACGTCCTTGGATAAGTAACTTTACCTGAGAATTTAGTGTATTCATCAATCCAGTGGGAATTCTACTACTCATGCTATCTGCCTCATAGATTTGGATGGAAATGCAATGTGAAAGTCATATGAATATGTACTTTCTATTATTCTAGAAATTTCAGTAATACAGTAATCCAGGACATTCCTGAGGGATTT
>NW_025360683.1:0-3378 GCF_016433145.1 Gracilinanus agilis
GCAATTCCACTGGGTTTTCCATGTGTCATTGATCAAGACCTATTTCCATATTATTGATATTTGCACTGGGGTGAACGTTTAGAGTCTACATCCCAATCATATCCCCATTGACTCATGTGATCAAGCAGTGGTTTTTCTTCTGCGTTTCTACTCCCACAGTTCTTCCTCTGGATGTGGAGAGTGTTCTTTCTCATAAATCCCTCAGAATTGTTATGGATCATTGCATTGTGCTAGTAGAAAAGTCCATTACATTTAATTGTAGAATATATTTTAATTGGATAAAAAGCAGGACTGCAAGTTATGGTTCTAAGTATATATTATAAACTGCCTTTACAACATCAGGCTGGGTCCTTATAAAATTTTATGGGTCAAAGTGAAATAATACTGGGATCTGGAGATCATATAAATATTCTGCCAGCCTGAATGGGGTTTGGGGGAGGCCTGCGTGCTTGTAATTACTTGTGAGCTCCCATAATAGGGTGTTGTTATAATCTTTTTTTCTTTTAAGATTTTGATTTGGATAACCTAGCAGTAACTGTGTATGGAGTTCATTGTTTTTTCGTTCCAGGATCATGCTCTGTGATTCTTTCTTATTGGATTTTGGAT
This sequence comes from Gracilinanus agilis, assembly GCF_016433145.1. Lineage (NCBI taxonomy): Eukaryota > Metazoa > Chordata > Mammalia > Didelphimorphia > Didelphidae > Gracilinanus > Gracilinanus agilis. The sequence continues at coordinate 607 of NW_025360683.1, forward strand.
TAGCATCTTCTTCCCATTTCCCTCTCAGCCACAAGAGAGAATCTGACTTGGTCCTTCCAAAGATCTCATCCTCACATGATACGCTATTGATTTCTACAAAACACCACAGTTGCCCAGCATCTGCTGAATCCCAATTCATCTACAATGATTTTTTTAAACCCTTACCTTCTGTCTTAGAATGGATACTAAGTGTTGGTTCCAAAGCAGAACAGCAGTAAGAGCTAGGTAATGGGGGTTAAGTGACTTGTCCAGGGTCACACAGACAGGAAGTGTCTGAGGCTTAAGTTGGACGCAGGACCTTCCATCTCCAGACCTGGTTATCCATCCATTGATCCTTCTAGTTGCACCTATGATAATCTTAATGTTAAAAAAAAAGTTTAACTATGGGCTAAACCATAGCCTTTTGGTTTACATTCTTGAAATAACAAAGACCTCTGATTTTATTGATACAGGGAACTTTTGGTGAGAAAATCTTTTCCAATAAAGATGAGCCTCTGCTCTACAATACTCAGATTGTAGCCTGGATCTTAGCAACTAAATAAGAGCCACGGAGTCTTCTGTCCATTGCTGTTCTACATGGCAAGGATTGAGAAAATGGTTCTCCAAACAAAGCTTCAAGTTATTGCCTGAGATGTACTGTGAAAGAACTGACAGCTTCCCCTCCTGTATCTTTAGGGACTTTGAAGCATATTGGATTGCTAATGAAAACTTTTTATTTCCTCTGAATGGCTTGATTTAGGACAACAGATATTTACAAGCGTGCCATATTTGAGAGAATTACTACCCACAGGTAGCAGGTAAGGGATGCTGAGCTACTTTATGTAATAAAAGGAAAGTCAATAATGCAGTGATGTTTTTTGGTCAACAATCAATGTATATACACTGCTAAAGAGATAAGTAACAAAGACTGGGAATAATTCGGAAGATATAGAAAACAGGCCTGTGGCCATGTCTGTTAGCATTGTAGAATACTAGTAATGATACAAATAAAAATATCTTAATGAAGCAAGAATCAAACATTTTAAGCCCATCTGTCATGAAAAGAGGGAAAGTGAAACTATTGATTTTTTTCCAATTTTTTTTAGAAATTGATTTGAAGAAATGTAAGTGAAATATTGTGTAAAGAAAGCTAATGTACAAATTTGACCTGGTTTCTCTACACAAAGGCCTCAAATAGGATATTTTGTCAGTTATCTCCTTGTTCACATTAATTCATTCATTTAAAAGACATCTAATTCTGCATTCATTTTTTCCCTGTGTTTTTCAGATTTGTCTTCCTAATAAAGTATAAAAGTCTTGAGAGCAGAGATCTTTTCTCATCTAAATTCTACATTTCCTCTGGCATCTATAATGGTGCTCTGCTTACTCCTTTTTTGTTGAACTCAGTTTTTAAAAACTTTATAAGAGGCCTTGGGCTCTTGGTTTTACCACTGATTGGTTGAACCTTCTAGAGGATACCAAGTAGCTTAAGTTTGAGTCTAGATACTGGTAAACTCAAGAACATAGAGATACCTTGCACATATTTGAGTTTCCAGATAGTTCTTGTAGAGCTCTTGACTTAGAAATAGCCTGGTATGCTGGATTTAGAGTCACAGGACATGGGCTGGAATCTCAGTTCTGCCATTTTTATTAATTACATGACTTTGGTGGGTAAATTGGTTAATTGCTCTGGGCCTCAGTCTCTAAAATGAAAGAGTTGTCCTAGAAGACCTTTAAGGTCTCTCCAAGTTCAAAATCTATAACCCTAAGGCACACATGTATTCAAATTAAAGTTTTCTACATAATTTGTTGTAAGCTCCAAAACCACTGACTTAGTCTAACACCCTAGAACTCACCACCCAACCTTAATGGTGGCAGTCAGAAATTATTCCCTGAATTAAATCCTGCAAATTAATCCCCATGAACATTTCAAAGAAGCCAATTTCAAATTAAAATATGGTTGGAATTAAACAGGAGAAATACCAGTTTCTGTTTCCATGCTGAGATCCTTATTTATAATTCTTAATAGCTTAATTCAGTGTAAGGACAGTAGGAAGTAATTATAAAGTAGCTTGTGGAAAATATGTCCTCAGCAGCTACCGCAGCAAGCTAAACGTGACATATAGGTATTTTTAAAAATAGATAAATAAATGTTTCCATAATTTGTTATCACAGTGATAACATAGCTTACATCTCTGGCTCCTTAATGTGGGCAAAGTGCTTTACACACTTCAACTGGTCTAATGAAGTAGGGACTAGAAATATTATCTTCCTTTTACAGAGAGGTAGACTGAGGCTCAAGGAGGTCAAAGGGTTTCTTCCTGGTCACACATCTCAGAAGTGTTAGAGGCAGTTTTTGAACCCAAGTCTTGTTGATACTGAAGTCTAGCACTGCATTCTACCAGGTCACACCACTTATTTAGACTCCAGAATATCCGATTCACTCTTAGCTAAGAAATCATTTTGCCCAGCCACAATTCTAAATAAGGAGTTCTTCAAATGCCATAATGGAAATTACGAACCAAAAAACCAGGGCTCATCTTTTCCCTGAGTCACTACTTGTTAGCTTAGTAAGTCATTTAGGCTTTGGAATCCTCAGTTTCCTCAACTGTAAAATGGTGAAAATGTTGTGCCATCAGCCACAAAGGAATATTGTGATGGTCAAATGTAAAGAAAGCCATAAATATAATTTAAAATTAATATAATAGGGGGCAAGTAGGTGGATCAGTGGATTGAGAGTCAGGCCTAGAGACAGGAAATCTCTATATAATAATTATTATTATTATATAATAT
>NW_025360684.1:0-2855 GCF_016433145.1 Gracilinanus agilis
TCTCTCTCTCTCTCTCTCTCTCTCTCTCTCTTTCTTCCTTTCTTTCTCTCTCTTGCTTTCTCTCTTTCTCTCTCTCTCTCGCTTTCTCTCTTTCTCTTTCTCTCTTTTTGATGGTAATGGGAAGTGGGTTAAACAGGACCTGTGTAGAAGTAGGAGAGGTATATAGATTGATAGAGAGGAAGAAGAGGGAATGGAATATATAAAGCAATAGAGGAGGAGAATAAGAATAATGTGCCGAGAATAAGATGCAGAAGTTGGCTCAAATGGAAGTTATGAATAGGGAATTTAAGAAAAAAAAGATGGTGGACTACCTAGAAATTTTTTGTGGGTAGGGACTCATAGCACTGGCTTTATCTCCACTCCACCCCTCCCAATACCTAGGAGGAGTTTAAATACTTGTTAAATGATTGATTCTGCTTCTCAGTTGCTAGCAACAGCAAGACCAAGACACAGACAGAAAAAGAATTGTCCTAATCTATCCTTGATCTTCTCCCTTATATGGTATTCAAGTTATATCTTTTAGAGTAGTGACTTTGGCATTGCCACAGACTACTTTGGATGAGAGCCACATGGGCTTAGTGCATGATGGGTGACAGCAGCCTGGATTAGTGAGACATTCCTCCACAAAACTTCCTGAGCCCTGTTCCTGACAGCCTCAGCATTCTCTGCATGTGTAAGAGACCATGCTGGCTATGGTACTCCTTTGATGTTTTCCTGTAGTATCTTTCTCTTGGAAATCTCAAAGTGCTTTAGCAACATCTGGTAGGTGGTATTATTTTCTAAAGAATGAAGATGGAGATACCAAGGTATAGCTGCAGCCATTTACTGAGTTTTTCTTCAGAAAGTTAGTGGCCAAGCTTAAAAATCAGCCCCAGGATGCTGACTGACTGGCTCCAATAGCTTCCCTAACAGTCCTCCCAGATGGGTGTTAAAATTTTTTCATCAGGTATTTTATTCCACCTGCACAATGATCATAGCCTTTTCCCCATAATGCTTTTTTTAAAAAATTTTTTCTTTTTCTTTTTTAAACCCTTAACTTCTGTGTATTGACTTATAGGTGAAAGAGTGGTAAGGGTAGGCAATGGGGGTCAAGTGACTTGCCCAGGGTCACACAGCTGGGAAGTGTCTGAGGCCGGATTTGAACCTAGGACCTCCCGTCTCTAGGCATGGCTCTCAATCCACTGAGCTACCCAGCTGTAAAGCAGAAGAACCATCTCGAAACCAAGTACAATTACTTATTTCTTTGCCCCACCATTCCCTGGGGTAGTTCCTGGGAGCTAGTTTTTAAGGACCAACTTTTCTATGTAGGTAAACTTATTATGTTTACCTACTCCCTAATAATAGGACAGGTATAAGATTTACTACCTGAAATATATTATTGGGGATTATTAAAATTTTTATTAAGACCAGATCTTTTTAGAGCATCATTTTTCTTTGTCTCTATCTCTCTAGGTCTCTGTATTTCTCTCTCTGTAAAATCTTGGTGTCTCTCTTCAATTTCCTTTGAATCCTAGGCTCCTACTAATTTCCATAATTTTTCTAGATGAGGAGAAAAATAACAGTGTGGTAATACTAGTAGATATTTATATATTCATTTAAGTTTTGCAGAACACTTTACCTATATTATTTCTCTATATTGTTGAAACAACTTTGTGAAATAGGTGCTCTTATCTTTCCTTTTTACAAGTGAAGAACTCATCTGGGTTTGAAGATTCCTCCCCTTAAGGGGTGAAAAGGAGAAGTGTTGAAGCAAATGTATATGAGTTGGAAAAATGCTAAGAATTCAGAAAAGGTTAGAGTGTTCTAAGTCAAGGAAGGAAAGGATGGCTTTAGGTGGGGTATCACAGGGAGTCCTTGTCTAGACAATTTGTGTAAGGTCATTCAATTAGTCCAAATTTTTGAATTAGGGTTTGAAACTAGGTCTTTCTGATATTGCATTCATGACACTATGATGATTCTAGGGAGGGAAGAGGAATGAGAGAGAGATCTCTCCCTACAAACATAAAATTCACTGGCTATTTTTATTGACACCCAACCAAAGAGACTGTTCAACATTGACTGGGAGGTCATTTGAACAGTTGCTAAATGAAAGAATTGGCATCGTGAGTACAGTGATAACCCATCCATCAGAATATTGACCATCTTTGACCTACTTAACTGAATTTGGAGCTACTATTATTCGTGAATAATCTTTCTGAGTCTCTTTATATTTTTGGACTATATAAATTCTTGAAGCAAATGCTTCCCTACCTTGGAACAGAGGGTTGTCTACATTAGGGGCAAAATTGCAATTCATTTCAGTAAATGTTAAGCTTTGATTTTATGCAAGGGGATGTCATGATTATAGAAAAATGAAAATGGTTTAGTTAAGGAGCTTACAGTTTGGTAGATTCCTACCCTGAAAAAAGAGATCTAAGTCTTTTGGCAGGAGAAGGAAGGAATGAAATGTGTATATAACTAATAGTGAGTTAGAAAAATGCTAAGATTTTAGAAAAGGTTAGAGTGTTCTAAGGCAAGGAAGAGAGGATTGGATTGGCTCTGGATGGGGAATTGTAGAAAATCCTTCAGATATGGTACCTAGATATATTCTGGTGTTTTACTCTGGTGTCTCTAGTCATTGCCATTCTTAGCATGCAGTCTAACAACCTGGATTTTGTGTGTGGGGGTGTAAGAATATGTTAGGGCATGCCCAGGTGCACAGTCAGCTAGGCTGCAATGGTTAGACTTTTGGACCAAGAGTCAGGAAGACCCTAATTCAAATCCTGTTTAAGATTTCTGCTAGCAGAAGCAAGTCAGTCCCTGGCTCAGCTTCCTCATTGTCAAAGTGGGGATAATAATGCCACTTCATAAGATCG
>NW_025360685.1:0-1493 GCF_016433145.1 Gracilinanus agilis
TGTGTGTGTGTGTGTGTGTGTGTGTGTGTGTGTGTGTATTCTAGCTTCAAAAAGTAAATATTTCTTTGAAAAAGTAAACCTATTAGTTGGTAAATAGAACTGGGATACAAAGATACCCCTCTACTATTGAGGGAGCATCATTGGTGGTGACTGCAGCCATTGGAAAGGAGCCTAGACAGGCCTAAATCTCCTTTAGGGTACAGAAGAAAACAAGAACCCGGGGGGAGAGGAGAAATTTAACTCACCTGGTCTTCCAAGGAAGTAACAGGCATAAGAGTTAATATTACAACCTTATAAAAGATCGGCAGCCAAGCCTGACAATTTAATCTGCAAACTCTATTCTCACTTCTACTTTTTCTGTACGACCCCTATTCAAAAGGATTGGGCAGACTCCTAGCTGAGGGTTCTTCTCATGTTTAGCTAGAGATGTGGGGGAAAAAAAAGAAAAAAATATATATATATAATCACATATAAGAAAACTTGATCATAAGGGAACCTGGAAATGATTGCCCCTTCCCCTTATCTTGGCTTGAGAGTTCCATGTGAATAACCTTCAGCTTGGCACTCTGTCCCAGGCATTTGAAGACTAGATGTCCCCTAGCCTGGAGCTCACTTCCAGAAACAGCTCTAGACTATATTTTAAAGTAGGTAAAGTTTCTCTTGGAGGACTCTAATTTTTCTCAATTTTCTCCTACTTGAGTTTCCCAGAGGCCTAGTATTCTCCCAGCTGTCCCCTGGTCTCTCTGGTCAGAGAACGAAATGATCCTCCGAATGACTTATTTACATTAAGGTATTAAGGTATTATCTCTCTCAGGGATGTTTCCATTTGAAAAGAGGATCCCAGAGAGAGGGTAAAATTTAAACATAACATAAAGAATCTCTTATTATAGAATTTTCAGCTATTACAGCATCTGGATGTGGTGGACATTTTGGAGCATAGTGGGTCTTCCTATTGCCTCTAAAATCATAGTCACTCATATATTTTCCTGACCCATAAAACCTGTCCTAGTCATCTTGCTTTAAGTTGTGTCAGTTTAATTCAGTAAATACTTATTATGTGTTTTATTAAGTGCTTATTAAGTACCATCTATGTGCCAGGTCATGGTACAGGTCATGCGTTAGGCACTAAGGAAAAAAATAAAATAAAATCAAAACAGTTCCCATCTTCACCAAATGAATGAATAAATGGACAGATGAATAAAATAGATTTTTGAAGTGTTTGCTATGTGCCAAAAATTGTACTAAGTTCTAGAGACACAAAAATAAAAATCATGGTAGTCCCTGCCTTCAAGAATCTTATATTCCTAAAATGACCATATGCAAACAGATAAGTAAATTTAAAATATATATTTATATAAAGCTATACAAAATAATTTTTAAAGTATGACAATTAACATTCTTGAAAGACAGCATTTCCTAATTTTAAAATATAAAATAAATAATTTTATATTATATAAATGATATATAATATGTATAAATGTATGTGTATGAAA
>NW_025360686.1:0-2086 GCF_016433145.1 Gracilinanus agilis
AAAGGAAATGGCCAACCACTCCAGTATCTTTGCCAAGAAAACCCCAAATGGGGGTCACAAAGAATCAGACACCATTGAAAAATGTTTGAATTAAAGGAAACCTATATACATTAGTAAATAGAACAGAGGTACAAAATAATTTCAAGAAGTACATAAAAGTACTAATTACTGGGAAGGTCAAGAAGTATATACTGTAGGAGGTGGCAATTGATTGGAGGCCTAAAGGGATGTTGGGATTCCAAGAAGAAATGAAGAAGAAACATTCTAGACATAATGGAGACACAGAGGCACAAGATGGAATAGAGTATGTTGGAGAGAGCAAGGATGTCAAGTTGTCTGGAATACAACATACATGGGTGGGGGCTGATGTGAGGTCAATCAGGGAAAAAAATAGAATTAGACTGATAATGAAAGCTCTTCACAGAGAGGATCTGAGATTCTAACCTAATGGTTAGATAGTGGCACTAGGGAGGCAATGAAGCAGAGTAATATGGTCCCAGCTTTCCTTGACTTGACAACTGAGCAAAAAATGGAGAGACAGACAGACAGATAGACAGACAGAGACAGACAGATAGACGGAGACAGGCAGAGGCAGAGAGACAGATAGACGGAGACAGGCAGAGGCAGAGAGACAGAGAGAGATTTGAGTCAGGGCTATTATATTATTAGGAGGATATTAAGATGATTTGGATGTCATCATGATGATATCCAAAAACAAAGCCTGACATATCAGCCTCTGAACCAGAGATTTGGTTAATGTCTCCTAAAAATGGAATAGCCCCAGGATGTCATTAGTTTGGGTCCTCGACTCCTAACATGCTCCTGGGAAGATGGATTTCATCACTAAGACAATGAAAACAAAGGTGAAACAAGGCTTTTGCCTCTGTGAGACAAACCTAGTACCATGGCATTAGGATAGAAGGATGCAATTTTATGTTCATGCCTTAGGTGTAAAATTAGCCAGTTATGATGCTCCAGCATTCCAGTTGGAATAGGAACACAATCCGAGGCCATGAATTTGAATTTCCAACCTCTACTACTTCCTTCCTTAGTAACCTTTGGCAAGTTAATTCTACTTTACAGGGCTTAGTTTCTCTCATTTGTAAAATGAGAGAATTGGACTAAATGACCCCTAAATTCCCTTCCAGCACTAAATCCTATGAACCTTCAACCCTATCATTCCAGAAAGCCTGGTATTGGGAAATCTGTAGTTTGGAGGATCTAAGAACATGCCAAAGCTGGACACAATTGACAGAAAGTTCTACTACCTCCTCAGGATCCCTGACAAAATTTCATGTTAGCTTTTCACTCCTATATATGGTCAACCTGAAACACTTTCTAGCTATATGGTCACTGACAAATGACTTAATTTCTCTGTGTCTCAGTTTACTCATCTATAAAATATGGGAGTTGTACTCATTCCCTTCCAGCTCCAAATCTAAGAAACTATGATTTACCATAGGAAATGCTATTCCCATAAAAAAATAATACTTTTGACTGATTTACTGATTAGCCACACACAGGATAGTATGAGATTCAGTACCAGAAAAAGCTTGATTAAATGAGCACAAGTAACACCATAGTACAGGAGACTGGACCATTTGCAGTTTCCAACTGTCTCTCAAGTTTATAAATGAGCTCCCAGAAATGGTTCCCTGAACCTACCTCAGCATAATTTTTGCACTTGAATCTTGAGTGCCAAATCAGGTTGTGAGAATTTTAAGCAAGACAAGAATGGGATCAAATAATCTGGGCTGGCCACTATCATGCCAAGGAACAAAGGAAAGAAAAAGAAGCACAAACTTTAGGGCTCTTCAGTTAGTGTTGAGGAAGTCTGGAGGAATATTTAAGATTAGTAATGGAGGGTTAATGAAATACCACTTGCTTAAACTTTCGGTCTAAAATTCAAGATAGATAGATGGATGGATAGATAGATAGATAGATAGATAGATAAAGGGAGGGAGGGAAGGAGAGAGGAAGAAAGAGGAGATAGAGAAGAGAGAGGAGGAGAGAAAAGAAAGACAGATTTTGGTTGCATTGTTTTTCTTTGTACAAAAACTTTTTAATTTAATATAATCAAAATTAT
>NW_025360687.1:0-2645 GCF_016433145.1 Gracilinanus agilis
AACAATTTTTAAGAATTACAGATATCATTTTTCCACATAGGAATATAAGCCATTTGACCTTATTGAAACCCTTAAATTTTTCCTCTTTCTCATTTATCTCTTCATGCTTCTCTTGGATTAGTATTTGAGTCTCAAATTTTCTGTTTGTCTGGTCTTTTCTTCAGGAATGTTTGGAAGTCTGCTATTTTATTAGATGACCATACTTTCCCCTGAAAGGGTATAGTCAGTTTTGCTGGGTAGTTGATTCTTGGTTGTAGACTCAGTTTCCTTGCCTTCTGGAATATCATATTCCAAGCCTTCTGGTCTTTCAGTGTGGAGGCTGTCATCTGTGTGATCCTGACTGGGGCTCCATGATATCTGAATTATTTCTTTCTAGCCACTTGTAGTATTTTCTCCTTGATCTGGGAGCTCTTGAACGTGGCTATAATGTTCCTGGGAGTTGTCATTTGGGCATTTAATGCAGGAGGTTGATCTGTGGATTCTTTCAATCTCTATTTTACCCTCTTGTTCAAGGATATCAAGGTAGTTTTCTTCTATAATTTCTTGTAGTATGATGTCTAGGCTTTTTTTTTTTTTTTAATTTTGGTCATGGCCTTCAGGTAATCCCATAATTCTTAAATTGTCTCTCCTGGTTCTATTTTCCAAGTCACTTTTTTTTCAATTAGTTGTTTCAAAATTCTATTTTTTCATTCTTTTGATTTTGTTTTATAGATTCTTGATGCCTTGTGAAGTCATTAGCTTTTGATTGTTCAATTATAACTTTTAAAGACTGAATTTCATCCATGCCTTTTTGATCCTCCTTTTCCTTGTAATTCATTCTTTTCATCTTTTAATTTTTTTTGCCTTGTTTTCAACCAGGTCAATTCTGGCTTTAAAGACACTATTTTCTTATTTTAGTTCATGTGCCTCTATTTCCAGATGACCTATTTTGCTTTTTAAATTTTTTCCCCAATTTTCTTCAACCTGTCTTATTTGTTTTTTGAATTCTTTTTTTGAGCTCTTCTATAGCCTGAGTCTAATTCACTGGAGTTTTTGAGGTTTTGCTTGCTGTTCCTTGGTCCTCCTTTGTTCCATTTGTTTTCTATCTAAAAAGAAGCTTTCAATCATAATTTTTTCCCCCTTCTGTTGTTTACTCATATTTTTCTTCTTACCTTCTCCTTGTGGGCTGTATACTTGATCCTCTGTTTGTTTGCTGGATCTTTGAGTTTGCGCTTTTCTGCCCTGAAGGGCCTTCTTCTCTGCTTTGCTTGTATACTGGATTAGACTAGTTGAGCTGACCTGTTGAGATAACCTGCTCTGAGGCCAGATCTTCCCCAGCTGCCCACAGGAGCTGAAGGTGAAGGTGTGGAGGCTAAAGGTACATAACTAGTTGGCCCTCCTCTCTGCTGTGGTCAGAGCCCTGAGCTTTATGTGGTGGTACCAAGGTACTCTGTTGCAATTGCAGTCCTCACCCTGGAATCTCATATTCAGCCTAAGTCCCACCACAGGTCTCAGCTCAGTAGGTGTTGGGTCTTTCCCTTACACTCCAGAATTCAATTTTCTCTCTGTACCTTTCAAGGTGAATCAAGTAGAAGAGTCCTTTGGCTCCATCCTGTTGGGTTTTGACTTCTGCCTTTTTTGAAGTTTTTTTTGGGCAGGGGATTAGGGAAGGATAGTCACAGAGGATTAGGCTTCTGCTGCTTCTAAGCCACTATCTTGACTCTACCCCCTGTTCCTTTTTGTTGTTGTTGTTGTTGGACATTTTCCCCTGGATATTCCATAGGAAACTCAAACTCAATATGTTAACAATGAACCTCTTTATTTTTTTCCCTAATCCCACTCCTCCTCCTAACTTCCCTTTCTTAGGCAGTGGCACCACTATCATTTACTTTGCTCAGTTTTGAAACCTCAGACTATTCCTTGACTCTTTACTCCTTGATCACTCATATCTAACCTGTTGCCAAGTCTTATCTTGAGATCTCTAAACTTAAAAAAAATGTGATCTCTGTATTTCAATATAATTAATTTTCTTTACAATTATATATTTTATTTTATGTATTTGAAATTTTTTGCCTGAAAAGAGTTTCATAGGCTTCATCTGATTGCCAAAGGAGTCCATGACATAAAAAAATATTAAGAACCTCTGATCCTAGATGATGCCTAATGATTTTTGCACTTCTAGATCCTAGGGAGGTATGTTTTTGGAGAGTACTTTTCCCCTTTCTTTCTTCCCAAGCTCTGTCAAAAGGATACCTGCCAATAGGCCAGGACTGGAGACTTCAGAGTCCTGGACAGCTGGCAGCAAAAATATCTTTGGCCAAGGATTGGAGGCAACCCCGTACCACACAGCCCCACACAGCTATCATCATCAGGGAAACAGCTGTTCATTGTACAGATCAGTCTCCTGAAGGAAATACCTAAATTAAATCAAACACATGAAGACAACAAAGGAATAAGTGCATCTTGGCAAGAGCAAGGCTGAGCTGTTGGGAGGAAAGTGTATTGCAGTTCAAGGTTCAGGACTGTAGCCAGCTGGGCCAGAGCCAAGAAGAGGGTTATTCATGTTGGATGTCCTTGGACTACTGAGAGCCCCTTTCTCATGGAAATCAGCCCAGAGACATTTGAGCTCTTTTTCCTTCCTTCCTTCCTTCCTTCCTTCCTTCCTT
>NW_025360688.1:0-3143 GCF_016433145.1 Gracilinanus agilis
GAAACAGCTCTCTCTCTCTCTCTCTCTCTCTCTCTCTCTCTCTCTCTCTCTCTCTCTCCTTTTCCTTCTCTCTCTGTCTCCATCTCTCTGTCTCTGTCTTTGTCTCTGCTTCTGTCTCTGTCTCTGCCTCTCTGTCTCTGTGTCTCCGTGTCTATCTGTGTCTGTGTCCCTGTCTCTGCCTCTCTCTCCCCCCGCCCTCTCCATATAGACTAACACCCTCCCCAACGGTAGCAACACAGTATTTGATTAATTCCCTCACCTTTATGAAGTATGACAATAACTTTGATTATTACATTGTTATAATTAAGGGAAAGGTCTCCGATTTAAAAGGAGCCCGTCTTTTTGCCTTTCAGATGAGGAGAGCATGAGGAGTTCTCTGAGATGAATACTCTGTTGGAAAGTCCCGGCTCTTTTGGTGTCCCATCTATCTCCGTCCCCCAGACTGCTCGGCCGACGTCCCGATGACAGTGATTAGCGGTACCCCCCACTGGCTGCAGATGGAATGAGGCCCGGTGATAAGGCACGCTGCCTTTCTCTCCTTCCTCAGATCAGTCGAGAGAGAGTCCTTCTTCACAGGAAGCCCGAGTGTAAGCCGTTTAAACAAGCGTGCAGGAAATATTGGGGTAATTACCAAGCTCATGGAGGGGGTCTCCAGCATTGTGAATAGATTCAAAAAATCCATTCAGCAGATTAATTGATCCTCTCCCTGAAGCTTGTCTCTGGAAACAATTCCTATGGAAATTCACAGCTGAAAGTTGGGCAAGTGTGTTATGAAAAGATAGTTTCATTACAGCTGTGCATATTTACTAATGTTTGAAGCTCTTTTACTTCTGCCAGAGAAGTACTGACTTCTCTTTTGATCATCCATGCTTTACAACCTTGCTTTCTAATAAAAGAATATTAAACCCACAAAGGAAAGGCAACCTTCATTTTTTTTTTTTTTACATTTTGCTTATTGGGAGTTTTAAAAACATTTTTATTATTGGAAATATCTCTTCCATTTAAACTGTGCCTTTCAATTTGATTCTGCTGTAACCAACTTGATTGTCATTTGAATTTACATTTTATCTAGAACCAAAGCAGTTGTGAATTCATCTGAGCAGGAAAGACAAGCATTGTCCTCAAGGAATGGGTCTGGTTTCCCTCAGTCCCTAAAGGTTAGTCAAGTGGAACATCAGTGATGTGACAGGTTTGTTTCTGGGGAACAGGGTATTGACCTCTGTCTTCTTTTCTAAGCAGCTGGTAAATATTGGCCTCTGACAGCCACAATGCAGAGCTGGTTACTTATCAGCTAGGCCAGGTTGGGGGTGGTGGGGTGTCAGAAAGAAAACACAGGTGTGTCTCTCAATGTTCCTTTATCCCACATGGGAATAAAAAGTGTTCCTGTATGTGTGCATGGGAAGAGGAGGTATTTTTTTCTTATGATATTAAATGTATCCATCCCAAAGAAATAGATGATTTGTACTTTACATAGCCTTTTTTTCCCAAGCAACTCTTTTGTTACCTGGGAGGAAAAAATGCATATTTGATTTCATGGAAAATAGTTTAGGTATAAAATCACCCTACTCTGCTGTCTGTCAGGACATCTACATTGAGTGACTCCACTAAATGTAACTAAAAAGTCAATTGTCATTCTTTCGCAATGTAGGGAATAACAGAGTTGATTCTCCTTTAGTTACTAGAATAATATGGTGGCAAGAATAAGCAGCTCCGTGATTTAGAACACTAAGCCTGGAGTCAGAAAGACTGAGGTTCAAATCCAGCTTCAGATATTTCCTGGCTGGGTGATCCTGGACAAGTCACTTAACCTCTGTGTGCCTAGGAGCACACAGCAGATAGAGCTCAACCTGGAGTTAGGAAGTCTTGAGGTCAAATCCAGCCTCAGATACTTAACCTCGGTTTGCCTGACAAAAAGATTTGTTGGAGAAGGAAATGGAAAACCACTTTAATATCCTCAGAAAGGATATTAGATCATCGATGGCTATGGTCCATGGGGTCACGAAATGTCAGACATGACTAAACAAACAATGAAAATATTTGGATATTATCTATTTTACTGAATCCCAGAGAACAGATGATGATTAGTGAGAGGACACTGCAAAGAAACTGGACTTCCAGAAAAGACTTCATTATTACAGATGTCCAAGAGTAGAAACGACTGCCCTTCCAAGGGAAGATGCAAAATTAGGAGCAATGAAGAGATGATATGGAAAAAAAAAGAAAAGAAAAAATTTAATTGAGTCAACAAAAGGAAAACCTTCCTAATAAAGCTATCCAAAAGTAGAATGGACTGCCTTTGGTTGTTAAACTGCCTCTCAAGGGAGAAGTTTATTATTTTTCCCTTTTTAATAAATTTTGTTGATGACTTTTATTTTTGCATCCATAATTTTTTAAATAATTTCCTATTCAAAATTGAACCCTGTCTTATAAAAAGAAAATTAGTTACACAAAAGACAAAAAAAAAAAAGACTGCCTCTGACAATATATACAACATTCTGCAGAAATAGTTCTGTCTCTCTCTGAAGGATGTGGTAGGGAAGAGGTATATTTCCTTGAATCTTCTCTAGATTACATCAATTACTCAGAGATCAGTTTCCTTTTAGTGTTCTATTCATTTAAATTTTGTAATCATTATATATATTCTTTCTAATAATTCTACTTATTTCACTCACTGACTATTTTATTTATTTAAAAAAAAAAAACTATTTGCTTTCTGCCTTAGACTGGATACCAATTATTTCTTCCAAGACAAAAGAGTGATAAGCTTAGGCAATTGAAATTAAATGACTTGCCCAAGGTCACACAGCAAGGAAATCTTTGAAGAGAGATTTGATCCCAGGACTTCCTGTTTCTAACTGGCTTTCTAAACACTAAGCCACCTAACTATTCTTTCACTCATTACTTATTAGAAATCATTCTGTGTTTCTCTAGATTTCTCAGATCCTTAATTTTAAAAGATAATATTACATTCTATTCATATGTTTATTCCAGTCATCACTCAAGGGATCAACTCTCCTATTGGATTTATTGAACACATGTAGTGCAGATTCATGTATATATACACATGTGTGTACAGGTAGTATGTATATATGTACATTGACAATTATATAAAGTGCTATGAATATACTTATATATGTCTATGT
>NW_025360689.1:0-2230 GCF_016433145.1 Gracilinanus agilis
TCTTAGAATCAATACTGTGTATTGGTTCCAAGGCAGAAGAATGGTAAAGGTTAGGCAATGGGGGTTAGGAGACTTGCCCAGGGTGGCACAGCTGGTAAGTGTCTGAGGACAAATTTGAACTCAGGTCCTCCCTTCTTTAGGTCTAGCTCTCAATCCACTGAGCTACCTCGTTGCCCTCTATTCTGTGCTGTTTCTGAAGCCTTTGGAGTCATGGAGGCTGTGCTTTGGGAGTCTGAATTTAGAATTGATTACAGACAAATCGTTCTATTCTGCAGTCACTAGAAGATTTGGTCACTGGGTACGAGAGTAGTGGGGGTCTTAGTGATTTTCCATAAAGAGAGGTGGGTGGGGATCTGTACCAGTGATTTGTGTCCTTTCTCTCCCAGAGAAAGCATAATGTTAGAGCTGGAAAGAATTTTGTACATCTGGTCTAACCTCATTTTATAGAAGAGGAAACCAAGGCCCAGGGATATTAAGAGACTTGCCTAAGGGCAACCAGGAAGCACAGTGGATAGAGCACTAGCCTGGAATCAGGAGGACCCGGGTTCAAATTTGGCCTTCCTTAGCTATGTGACTCTGGAAAAGTCACTTAACTCTGATAGCCTAGCCTTTGCTGCTCTTCTGTCTTAGAACTGATATTAAGAGAGAAGGTAAGGGTTTAAAAAAGGGGGGGGGGAGTGCTTGCATATAGTCAGTCACAAAGCCAAATACATGTTAGAGAATGGATTTGAACCCAATACTTCTGACTTCAGAACCAGGGTATTTTCTATTATTATAAGGTTCCCATAGGACTGGTCCTGCCCAAGACTGAGGTCCCTCTGCCTCAATAAGAGAGGAAGGAGAATTGTTCTGGTAGGAGAACTTTAGGAGAAATGACTGGAGTGAGCCAGAGACCTGATTCCACCCTTTCCTAAATCAAGACTCCAGAAGAAGGGCAAAGGAAGGGGGAGGTTGTAGCCTTCTCAGGTATGACTGCCATAGCCAGGCTTCATGCTTCAGAGGCTCCATTCCCTTGTGGAATGTTTCTGACTGGACTCCATTCTCAAGCTCCAGAGGCTCATGGGACTGAGGGGACACATACTAATAACAGCTGGCATTTACTTAGTGCTTTAAGGGCTGTGAAATGCTTTACAAATATCATCTCCTTTGAATCTTAACAACAATCCTGAGAAGTAGATGCTTTTGTTATTGGGGAAGCCAAGTGGTGTAGGAGATAGAGCTTGGGACAAGACCTGGGGAAGATTGGTTCAAATACTGGCTTGGGCACTCCCTCACTCACCATATAATCCTGGGCAAGTCACTTAATCTCTGTTTGCCTGAATTTCCCCAACTGTAAAGAAAGGATTATATTAGCCCCTACTGCCCAGGAGTGTTGAGAGGATCAAATGAAATAATAATTATGAAGTGCCTAAGCCTTTAGTAAATAAATGCTCTATAGATGTGAGCAGCTAGGTGGCTCAGTGAATAGTGGATAGAGAGCCAGGCCTGGAGATAGGAGGTCCTGGGTTCTAATCTGATCTCAGATACTTACTAGCTATGTGATCCTGGGAAAGTCACTTCATTTCTGTTTAGGAGGCAAGTAGGCAGTTCAATGGATAGAGTACTGGGCTTGGAGACAGGAAGACCCAATTTCAAATCTGGATCAGGTACTTACTAGGTGTGTGACCCTGGCCAAGTCACTTAACCTCCGTTTGCCTTAATCTACTTATGAAGGAAACGGCAAACCATTCCAGTATCTTTATCAATAAAATCCCAGGGACAATATTGGCATGATCCATAGGACACAAAGAGTCAGATATAATTAAACAACAACAACATTGCTATTATTCTTATTTTACAGCTGAGGAAACTGAGGTAGATAGGTTGAGGGACTTATCCAGGGTCACATGGCTTGTAAGTGTCTGAGGTGAGATTTGAACTCAGGTTTTTCTGTTTCCAACTATCACTGTCTTGACTGTACCACCTACCTGCCAGTTAGCATGGCTAAACCTGCCTGTTTTTGGATCTGCCTCTGTTATTGGAACATGAGACTCAACCTAGACTGTGAGTTAGGATCATACATTACAGCTAGGATCATACCTCCTACTTCTTGCCTACTAATAATTAGTGATATGTTTTGCATATGGCAGTCACTCTATAAACATTTGTTTGGCTGATTCTTTTCTTCCTTCCTTCCTTCCTTCCTTCCTCTCTCTCTCTCTCTCTCTCTCTCTCTCTCTCTCTCTCTCTC
>NW_025360690.1:0-5158 GCF_016433145.1 Gracilinanus agilis
GATCAAGGAGAGTACAGCAACATTATAAGAATCATTCATTATGACTGTGTTGGATTTGTATCAGGATTTCGGGGCTCATTTAGCGTTAGGAATACTAAGAGCAAATTCACCATATTAATAACCAAACTAACTGAAATCACATGATTATTTCAAAGGATGCAATACCCATTCATTTTAAAACCACTAAAAAGCTTAGGAATGAGTGGACATTTCCTTAAATTGTCAAGTAACATCTATCTAAAAACATCAGCAAGTACTATCTACAATGGAGATAAGTTAGAAGCCTTCCAAATAAGAACAGGAGTGAAGCAAAGATTCCCATTATCACTATATTTTAAAAAATACTGTATCAGTAATGCTATGTTTAACAATAAGCAAAAGAAAATGAAGAAATTAAAGTAGGCAATGAGGAAAGTAAACTATCACACTTTGCAGATGATATGATGGTATACTTAGAGAACCCTTAGGAATCAACTCAAAATTAGTTCAAGGAATAACTTTAATAAAATTGCAAGATATAAAATAAATCTACATAAAACATCGGGATGCCTAGATGTTAACAAAAAAAAAAGTCCAGTATCAAGAAACATAAAGAGAAGTTACATTTATTTTTTAACATTTATTAATATTTATTTTTTGGAAAAGTTAACATGGTTCAATGATTTATGCTCTTACTTTCCCCTTCATCCCCGACCTGCCCCCCTCCCATGGCAGATGTGTATTTCTATTGGTTTTAACATGTGTCATTGATCAAGACCTATTTCCAAATTGTTGATGGTTGCATTGGTGTGGTAGTTTCGAGTCTACATCCCCCATCATTGTCCACCTCAACCCATGTGTTCAAGTAGTTGCTTTTCTTCTGTGTTTCCACTCCTGCAGTTCTTCCTCTGAATGTGAGTAGTGTTCTTTTCCATAAATCCCTCAGCACTGTCCTGGGTCATTGCATCGCTGCTAGTAGAGAAGTCTATTACATTCGATTTTACCATAGTGTATCAGTGTCTGTGTACAATGTTTTCTAGCCCTGCTCCTTTCGCTCTGCATCAATTCCTGGAGGTCTTTCCAGTTCACATGGAATTCCTCCAGTTTATTATTCCTTTGAGCTCAATAGTATTCCATCACCAGCAGGTACCACAATTTGTTCACCCATTCCCCAATTGAAGGACATACCCTCATTTTCCAGTTTTTTTTTGTTTTGTTTTGTTTTTGCCCCCACAAAAAGCGCGGCTATAAATATTTTCGTACAAAGAAGTTACATTTAAAATCGCATTCAACAATATAAAATAGCTGAGAATCTATTTGCCAAAACAAACCCAGGAAGTATATGAACACAATTACAAAACACTTTTCACACTAAGTGTGCAGGTGGAAAATTTGTCACACCTGAACTTCATTCTCAGCATCCGTACATCACTTAAAAGGATGCTGGGAATGAAGTTCTGTTGTGGTGAATATCCCACCTGCACATTAGCCAGATAGAAACAACTGGAAGAATATTTATTGTTCATGGGTAGGTCCAACTGATATGATAAAAATTACAGATCTACCTCAATTAATTTACTTATTCAGTGTAATACGAAGCAAACTACCAAGTAATTGTTGAACTAGACAATGACAAGAATCAAGGAAGGTGATAAATTTTATAGAGTATCTGGCAAAATTGTGACACTGATGCATTAGTGGTGGAGCTGTGAACTGATCCAACCATTCTAGAGGGAAATTTGGAACTATGCCCAAAGGGCTATACAATTGTCCATGGCCTTTCATCCTGGAATACTTCTATTGTGTCGGTATCCCAAAGAGATAATAAAAAAGAAGAAAGGACCTACTTGGACAAAAATGTTTATAACAGCTCTTTGCGTGGTGGCAAAGAATTGGAAAATGAGGGGATGTCCACTATTGGGGGATGGCTGAACTGTGGTATATGCTTGTGATTGATTATTATTACTCCAAAAGAAATGATAAGCAGGACGATTTTAGAAAAATCTGGAAATCACTACATGAACTGATGCAGAGTGAAATGAGCACATCAGGGAGAATACTGTACACAGCAGTAGCAATATTCTAAGATGACTGACTATGAAAGACTTAGCTACTCTCAACAGTGCAATAATCTGGGGCAATGCTGAAGGACTTATGACAAAGAATGCTATCCAAGGAGGTAATGAGCATAAAGGATTCTCTTTTTACAAGTGTAAACTCAGAATAGTCCAAGGGAACCAAGAATATCCTTTCTCCAGAGATGATAATGGGGAGTCTGTGTTGGATAGGCTAGGGAGAGTAACTGGGGCAAGTGATGAGCCTCAGAGGACCTTAAACCTAAGAGAGCTCCTATGGCCACATCAAGCACAGATACCTCATGAGACATAAGGCTTATTCCTCTAAGCACCGAATCCTTCCAGGGGGATATGGCCTCCCCCTAAAGTGCAGTTGGGCTCTTGTCTCAAGGTCCCTTGAATACCATCTCCTGTCACAGCAGCTGGGACATGTGAGATTGTAGCTATGGAAGGGGAAACCGATGCTCCAGAAGCAGGGTCTGAGGGCGTTTGTACTAGAGGCAAAGATGTAGTCACTGAAGCAGCTGAGCTAGTCCTTCCTCCTGAACTTGGTTGCCCAGGATTCTCAGCAAAGACAGCAGAGGTAGGGAGGATGTTGTTGGTCTTGCTGCAAGTAGTCAGACCCTCAGTCCCTGTGACAGCTAAGCTCAGGCCCTGACACGTGGCTCCCAGCCACTCTCTGAGTATGTTTCAGGGCTGGCTGGAATGAGAGTCCATGAACAAGGAAGACCTGTGCTTAGCACACTCATGGCTTCAGCTGGGGTAGAAAGCATGAGATAATTGGACTATGATCAGCACTAAGTGAGGAGGCTTCAGCTACAGGAACTAGCTCTGGGGATGCGGGGCGGATTCATCTGCAGGACTGGTCACTAGAATACTTGAGCTATGGGCTAAGGTAGTGTCCCCAGGTAAGTCTCTGCTGGAACCCCTAATAGAAATAATAACTTGTCCAACTGGAGTCTCCTCAGAGTCTGAGAAGTCATGTGAAACCAGCTTGGTCCTTGAGCCTTGAGGACTGGCCACTGAATGTGACTCAGCCCAGAGCCTGGGAAGAGAGGGGCCATCTGGGCTGGGCTGTGTGCCAGGAGTAAGGAAGAAGCCTTCAGCACAAGCTGGAGGCTGCTGTCCTCCTTAGGATGCAGGTTCCCCATTGTGGTAGAAGATGAAGAGACAATACTCATCCTCTGCTCCCCAGCCATGGCAATAGCATCCAGGCAAGGAGAGGGCCCTAGCAGAGTAGAAGGACCCAACTGCTGTCTCACACTGGGAAAGTCAAAGGTGCTGATTCTCTGAGACAAAGAAGTCTCCAATGCTCCTGGGGGAACTCATGTGTACTCCCAGAGTGAGGAGAATTCCTAAAATCCCTTTGGGAAAAGAAATAAGCACACTCATCAGTCCTCACATAGATGGAACATCTGTAGCTAATCATCCTATGTATCTTTCTTTTGCAATAATACTAAGATGCATTGCATGACTATATATGTATAATCAAGTTGCTTGCTGTGTCAAGGAATGGGGGAGAAGAAGAAAGGAAAGAGAATTTGTAACTCAGAATTTAAAACAATGATTGCAAAAAAATTATTGTTTATATCACTGGAAAAAATTAAATAGTAAAAATAAAATGTAAGCCCCCAAAATGTAACATAACTTATTTGAAGGAATCCACTTATTCCTATGAATCTTGACACTGGACAAGTCTTTTAAGTTCTATCTGCCTCCATTTTCTCATTTCAGTAGCACCTTCCTCCCTAGATTGTTGTGATGCTCAAAATGAGATATTTGCAAAGCACTTGGCAAAGCATAAAGTGTCCTATAAATGTAAGCTGATAGTATCATTGATATTATGATACCCTGACATGAAGTATATTTCCGTATATTAATAGATAGGCTATCTACAATTCAACACACCCTCAACTAAACACATTACCTTTTTCCCTCAACAATTCTCCTCTCCTCAATTTCCTGTCATTGTAGAGGCAAATACCAACCTCTGACTATGTCAGGCTCACAAAACAAGGGGCATCTTGGAATCTTCACTCATCTGTCACCCCCACATCCAAGCTGCTGCCACAGACTTTCATTATCAACTTTTCAATATCTTTATAACAGGCCCTGTGCTCTCCTCTGACCCTAATTTCTGGGGACACAATGACTTTTTTAACCCTTGTGTTCTTTGTACCAATTCTTGCTTTTCAGTATTTTGGGGTATCAATTCTAAAACAGAAAAGAGGCAAGGTCTAGGGAATTGGGGTCAAGTTATTTGGCCAGGCTCACCCAGCAAGGAAGTATGAGAGGCCCTATATGAACCCAGGTGATCTTGACTCCAGGCCTCGTGCTCTATCCCTGGCGCTAACTAGCTGCCCCAACACTTTGTTTTGTCTAAATTTTGGACCTCATCAAGCACAAATTAGAGAATCATGCTCACAGTGGCACTTCATCAATCTTCATTAAATGAAACTATGTTCAAATCCTGTCTCCCACTCTTAGTAGCTGGGATAAATAATGAAATTTCCTCAGTTTCCTCATCTGTAAAATATAGATAACAGCGCCTATATTGAACATTGAGATGAGAATTGAACAAACTTAAATAGAGTTTTTTGATGAGTTGACAAGGAGTCAAGAATGGATTCTGGGATTCAGGGCTTATGCCTATGGCCATTCTGTCATAAAGGAGACTAGAATCTCTCTCCGGTGGGTCTCTTAACCTAATTTAATGTCCTAATACATTAAGTTTTGGGGTATGCGCTGTACAAGCTAGCTATCTCCAAAGATCAGGAATGGAGGTGAGAACACCCAGAAGAATGACCATAAAGCTTTCTCCTTCTCCATAGGGCTGACAGTGGTTCTGTGTTCCTGAAAATCACTTAATGGTGCCCAGCAGTTTCTAGATGCCATCTGGTCTGCAATGTTCGTGACAGTCGCCACACTAGCCTCAATGCCAGAAGAGAAGGATGGATCTGTGGCTCAGTCATAACAAAAGCAGAAAGAGGACAACAAGAAAAAGGTCCACCTTATACACTCTTTCAACTCAAAACAGAGTGAGAGGGTGTTGCCTTGGGAAGCAGCATCAGTGGTTTTCTGTCATCTTCTCTTGTCTCCTGAAC
>NW_025360691.1:0-1488 GCF_016433145.1 Gracilinanus agilis
CCCTCTGTATAGTTCGAAAATCTTGAACCCCTGGAACTACATTACCCAAACTTCCTTTCTGTATCACCCACAATTCCTTTTCACTTGCTTATACATGCGTGCTTACATGATCTGTATTTAATTAGGGTTTGCTGTGCCACGCCCCCTCTCTTGCAGGTGAATGGAGTGCTGACCTGTCTTGGTGTCCCAAACCTCTCTCTTGCAGGTGAGCTGAGTGGGAAAGGCTCCCCGGGTTTCTCTAGCTTTCCAATTTGATATTAATAAATCCTTATGAATATGCTACCTTGGAGGCATTGAATATTAATTTTAAAATCTACAAATTGGAGACTTACGAAGGATCCCAGAACCTAACCTCAGATCCCCGCGGAACTAGTTTCCCAACTCGCCCACCAAGCCTCCAGCAGGCTCCCCCAGAGCTCCCTGCTCCCGCCAGGGCTGCCCCACGCTCCGCTGCTTTCAAGCCTTTGTGGCCCCGGCAGACTTAAGGGGCTCCCTCTGCCTCCCGCTGCCAGACGCTGCCTTCAGCCACTGCCAGCCTGTACAGCCGGCCCACCTCCTGGCGGTGCCTCGCGTCCATCCCTGCTTCTGCCCCTTCTTCCACGACTGGTAAGTTGAAAGGAGTCCCTCTGACAGCACCAGCGCGAGGGGGAGCCCCTGTTCCTCGCAGGCGCCCCTCACCTCTGCCAGGCTCTTTGCCTCGGGGAGCTCCTGACCTTTTCCAGCCACCCCAGCCTGCCTCCTAGCTCCCTCCCTGCCCCAACTTGCCTTTCAGAAAGCAAAGTCACAGCCTCAACTCCCAGTTTCCACCTGTGACCCCTTTTAGGCCCCTTAGCAAAGCCCGCCCTGTTTTGTAGCCACAGCCTCCATTTTGGTTTCTGGCAAACACAGCCACGCCCCTTACTCCCACCCCCTGCCCTCACCACACCCCTCACCTCTCCCTGTTGTAGTGTGGCCATTTAGCCACCAGAGGCCACCAGTGAGCACGCAAAATTTTTTTTTCTTTTTTCTTCCTCCTTTTTCCTTCTTTCTCTTCTCCCCAGTGCACCAGCCCTTGTAACAAAGAGAGGGAAAAAGCAGGTCAGTAAAACTAACCAATACTGATAGCTGCTCAGCAGCTTCCTGGAGTCTCCCATCCCTGCAAAGAAGGGAAGGGGGTGAATTTTCTGCCTTCTCTCCTTCCTTCTTTTCTCCAGGGCCAAGCTTGAGCTGTCAAATTGTGGAAGAACCATAGATTAACAACAGCTATGAGGGATTTCAAAGGTTTTCCCTCCAAATCCCTAATTATACAGTTAAGGAAACTGAGGCCAAGAGATTACACGACAGATAGCGTGATGGACCTGGAATCAGGAAAACCTGAGTTTAAATCCTGCCTCATCCATTTACATGACCCTGGTCAAATCACCTAACCTCAGTTTCCTCATCTGTAAAAATGGGGATCATAAAAGCCACAGAATGTTGGGATGGAAAGACGCTGTGGAGGTCTGTCTC